>NC_045716.1:23543775-23822335 GCF_009834535.1 Camelus ferus | reverse complement strand
AACTGCAGTTTCACTGTTCTACATATGTAAATATGACTTTTATTAATAAACATTGCATTGTGTGGGCCTTATAAATGAATACTATCAGTGATTTCCTTAGGTGTGTGGAAGACAGTGTGAAAGAGACTTGCAGATTATGAACTTGAAAATAAGCAGAATGAATTAGAATGCCACAGTAGAGGACTGGTAATAGTAGGAGCAGACACGTGGAGTGGAAAAATTAATGACTAAGGTAGATGTTGGGGATGGCTTTATGGAGATGAAATTTGAACTGAGATTTTGAGAATGAGTACAATATGGGTTGAGTAAATCATCTGCTTATTTAAATCCTAGTTGTTCATTAAAGACCAGGACAGATGCTTCCTCTACTGAAGACATTTGTCTTATTCCCCCCTGCATGTGGTCTATCCCTCCTTTGAGCCTGGATGGTGCTTTATTTCTTATTGCCTTACCATCTTCAGTTACAGTCCTTGGTGTGCACGAGGTGATCAAAAATTTTTGTACATTGAATCATATCATCATCACTTACATGCGTAGCTGAGCGCCTGCCTCTACCCCTGACTAATTGCAAGCTCTTTTAGGGCAGAAGTTGTGTCTTTGCAGTTTTCTAGTTCCTGGAATGTGCCAGGAACCATGCCAGGCACTCTGCAGACCCTTTCAGCCACCCTATGAAGAAGATATTATTATCAGAATTTTGTTGACTCGTTAGTCATTTATTTCAAATTGCAATACTGGGTATTAATGTAGTTCATATGACTCATTAAAATGGTTACCACTGGTATTATCAGAATTTTTGAATGAGGAAACTGAGGCTCAAGTCACAAGAAGTTAAGTGGTTAGGCCAGGATTGGAACTCACTTCTATTGGGCTCCCAGACTGCTGCTCTTGACCATTCAGCCTACTGTGCAACGCATAGACACTGCACGGTTAGGGGGAGAGCTGCTGTCATAGAACCTGGTGACCAGGCCATGTGACAAAAGACTTACTTGTTCATGGGCAGAGAGCGCCACACTGACCTGTTCCCTTTCCAACAGTGTCATTTTTTCTAGACATCTAAGGACTCAGGGAATCCAGTGATCAGTAGGTGGCACTAGAACCTCATATGATAGTATGATAATTTCTCCAGTTTGCTTCCAAGGTATAAATGGTGAAAAGTTGTTCAGTTAAGTTAGAGTCTAGGTGGCATATTGGGGCATTGTGGGCAACCACGTTGAAGATGTAGACTGACACCAGATCGTGGGGCATTCAGTCTTCTGAGCTTTCAGTCAACACATACACTTATTGGGCATACACCATGAGCAGCCCCTGTTTTTGATGCAGAGGGTACCTTGGCAAAGAAGACAAAAAATCCTTGTTCTTGCGGGCCCCAAGTTCCAGTAGAGGAAAAAGACAATAAACAAGTAACATGAAAACAAGATATCAGGAATGAAAAATGCTAACAACAATGACAACAGAAAAGAGGAGTGTGTGGTGGAGCGTGGTCGGGGCACTACTCTTTCAGATTAAACGTCAGAGAAGTCTTCTCTAAGGAGGTGAGCTTTAGCTGAGACTTAAATGAAATAAGAAGCCCCGTCCACAAACCAGGGAGGAATCAGCTTGTCCTGCTAGAATCATCAAAAGAAGAGCCAGAGTGGTTGGAAAGGTGAGCTAAGAGGACAGTGGTACAAGATGAGGTCTGGCGGGGCCCCACCCTAGGAGCCCTGGGAAGTTCACTGCATTTTATTCCCAGTGTAGTGAGAAACTACCAAGACTTCTAAGCAGGGCTGTGACATGATGTGGTTTACATTTTCCAGAGGAGAGGGAGCCCCATCAGGAAGCTATTGCTGTATTCTAGGAAAGAGACAGTGGTGAGCGGGTGGATAGGAGTAGACATGACAGACTGGCGAATTTCAGCTGCTCTGTATTTTGAGATAGAAACCATAGGGGTTGCTAATGAGTTTCGTTTGGTGGAGGGAAAGATTACATGAAGAATGACTCCTAGGTTTTTGCTTGAGCAATGTGGCTAGTGCTATCAAGTACTGAAATGGGAATTGAGGAGAAACAGTTAAGTCAAGAGTTCTGTTTTGGCTCAAATGGATTAAAGACCTAAATGTAAGACCATAAACTCCAAAACTCCTAGAGGAAAACATAGGCAGAACACACTTCGACATAAATTGTAGCAGTATTTTTTGAACCAGCTCCTAGAGTAATGAAAATAAAAGCAGAAATAAATAAATGAGACCTAACTAAACGTAAAAGCTTTTGCACAGGAAAGAAACCTATAAACAAAACGAAAAGACAACCACAAATGGGAGAAAATATTTGCAAAGAGTGAGAATGGCAAGGAGTTAATTTCCAAATATATAGACAGCTCATACAGCTTAATATCAAACAAAAACAACCCAATCAAAAATGGCAGAAGACCTACATAGACATTTCTCCAAAGAAGACATGCAGATGGCCAAGAGGCACATGAAAAGATACCTCAATATTACTAATTATTAGAGAAATGCAAATCAAAACTACAGTGAGGTATGACTTCACACCAGTCCCAATGGCCATCATTAAAAAGTCTACAAATAATGAATGCTGGAGAGTGTGTGGAGGAAAGGGGACCCTCCTACACTGCTGGTGGTGCAGCCACCATGGAGGACAGTATGTAGGTTCCTTAAAAGACTAAAAATAGACTTACCCTATGATCCATCAATCCCACTCCTGGACATATATTTGGAGAAAACTATAATTTGAAAAGACACATGCACCCCAGTGTCCATAGTAGCACTATTTACAATAGCCAAGACATGGGAACAACCTAAATGTCCATTGACAGATGACTGGATAAAGAAAATGTGGTTTCTATATACAATGGACTATTACTCAGCCATAAAAAAGAACAAAATAATGCCATTTGCAGCAACATGGATGGACCTAGGCATTATAACGTTAAGTGAAGTAAGTGAGACAGAGAAAGCCAAATATCATATGATATCACTTAAATGCGGAATCTAAAAAAAATGATACCGATGAAATTATTTACCAACTGGTAATACACTCAGACATAGAAAACAAACTGGTTACTAAAAGGGAAAGGGGTCAGGGGAGGGATAAATTAGGAGTTTGGGATTAACATATATGGGCTACTATATATAAAATAGATAAACAACAAATACCTACAGATAGCACAGGGAACTATATTCAGTATCTTGTAACAACCTATAATGGAAAAGAATCTGAAAAAGAATATCTCTATATCTATCTATCTATCTATCTATCTATCTATCTATCTATCTATCTATATATCTATCTATGTATCTATCTATGTATCTATCTATCTAACTGAATAACTCTATTGTACACCTGAAACTAACACAACATTGTAAATCAACTATACTGCAATTTAAAAAAGGACTTCTGTTTGGGAATGCTAAGATTGAGATGCTATTTGACATCCAAATGGAAATGCCAAGTAGATGATTAGATATATAAGTCTGAGGTTTAGGAAAGAGATTGGAGGTGAAGATTGGAGAGTCTTAGAAATACTGATGATGTTTAAAGTCAAAGGACTGGACAAAATAACCTGTAGTTTGGAAAGAGGGGAAGGTGGCTGAAGAGTGAGCCCCAAGGGGAAGAATGACGGGCTGCCACGAAATAAAGATCAGTTTTCTACAAGAGAATGAGAATATTTGATTTAGGTATTTTTGGAGGAATCGCTGTGAATTGTCCTCACAGTTTGCATGATTCAGTCAGAGTCTAAGAATAGTGCTTAAGGGGAACTGTCTTCCATTTGGACTTTTCAGTTGAGGAGATTTGGAAGATTGCTATATGGCCTAGACTCAGACAGCTTCTTTTTTGCCAGGTGTAGAGTCCACTTCTGGTCAGCCTGTAGCACATTAGGATGTTTATCCTGCCTCCTTTACTACCCTTCTGAGGGCAGGCTCCTACTTCTTGTCTTTAGCTTTGGGCCTTTGGGTGGGGTAGCCACCCAGGCTGCCATGTTGCAAGGTCTGCATGGGCTTGTGTTATACATGTGATGAGGAAGTTACAGAGATCAGGTTCACCTAACTTTGTTCTTAGCTATTTCTCTCCATCCCAAACATCTCTCTTGCCAGTTTTCTTCTTTCCCCTTCATTTTCTGCTCAGAAAACTTTTTGGATCCTATTATTAATAGAAAAAAAATCCAAACTCTTCATGGTAGATTTTGAAGTCCTCCCTGACCTTGCTCAGTTTGTCCTTTCAGCTTTGACTCTCTCTCTTTTCTCTCTTTGGCTTTCCAGGAAGGGTCTAAGTTATAGAGAACATTTGTGAAGAAGATCCATCTTATCTCTGAACAATTATGCAATTTACACATTAGCCTACATATGGGCTTCTCCAATGAGCTTAAGGCCCAGGACAAACCGTGACCCTTCTCATTGCCTCTGCCCCAGGATCATGGCCTTAGCTTAGATGCTTTCTTTTTGAAAGCCTTTTCAAAATCCTTGCAGGCAGAATTACTCTCTTTTTGGTGCCATGACAACAATTTTCTTACCGTATTTATGGCATTTTGTCTTGTTTAATGGTTATTTGCTGCACACATATTTCTTATTAGATTGGAAGCTTCTTGAAGAAAAGAGCTGTTGTTATGAGTTTTTGTGTCCTTCCTATGGTGACTATGATCTGATGGCCCTCAGTATCCATTTTCATCAACTGCTCTATTTCCCAGACTCCCTTGCAGCTAGGGTTCTAGATGTGAATTCTGTTTTACCAATTAGATGATTTTACATGATGTTTGGAAGGTATTGTGATTTTGGCTATTTCTTTTGGCAAATAAGGTCATGGCTACATGGACATTGATAGGCAATTTTGGTAGCAATGCTAGCAAACTTCTGGATTCCAGCTTTCTGATTCCTCAACTGCAGCACTGGTGACATATTGAACTCAATAGTTCCAGAAGTTGCTTGGTGATTTTTAATGATTGAGCCTTTATAGTTCTAGACATTAAATTCTCTTTTGATTAAAATATCTGAAAAGGTTACTGTTTCATTCACTGAAATGAGGGTCTCATATAGTCTCTTTTGTCTATTACTGTGTAACAGACAGTAGGGACCCAATAAATGTTCAGCTGAATTTATTCTGAAGCCAGACTGGTTTACTCCATCTGCCTACCTATTCAACAAACAACTAATGAGTGCCACTAACATGAGCGGCTGCCCTAAGTGCTATGTAGTACAAGTTTGAGTAAGATGTGGTCTTATTTCCAGTTTGGTAGGGGAGATAAATGCTATAATGTGAGAAATGATATAACAGGAATGCGTAGAAACTTAGGGAAAGGAGTGCTTGGGGAGGTTTCCCAGAAGATGTAATGTTTTAGTTGGGACATAGAGGATGCTGCAGTTTTTGCCAGGCAGAAAGCGGAGGGGAGGTATTCCAGGCTGTGGAATGGTATGTTCAAAAGTATGAACTGATGAAAGACTATGGTATACTAAAAAAAGGCTAAGTCCCTGGCATGGCTGGAGCATTAAATGCTCTTAGAAGGGCTGGATAGGGCCTATGTGCCATGTTCAGGAGTGTGAACTTTATTCTAAAGTCACTGGGAGCCACTGAAGAGAAGGGAGATTAAGGCAGTGGGACTGGAGAAGTGGGAAGAGATTTAAGAGCTATGGTGGATGTAGAGCTGGTAGGACTTAATAGCCATTTGAGTGTGGAGCTGAATGAGGGGAAAGGGTCAAATCTGACTCCTCTGCAGGAGAAGGAGGTGAAAATATTTTGGTAAGTTCCTTCTGACTCCTTGTTATTTGTTTCATATTGATTCTTCTTTTCTTTAGTGCCCAGGGACTCAAAGAACAAAGAGATCTTAGAAGTAGAGAAATGAGGTCTTATTCTTGGAAAATGGCACACAAGTAAAGAGAGTATGGTCCCACAGTAAAGAAGGAAAAGAGTCCTTGAGGTTAATGCTCACCAATCATTTATTGGGTATTTTAGTACAATTCCATTGTTTTTTTTGTGAAAGGTTTTCAGGCTCCAGGAGCTATGGATCGACAGTGTTGGCTTGCTGGAATCTGCAGACAGATGACATGATTCCTCTCTATTTTGCTGTGATCAGAAACTGGAAAGGCACTGAACTGGAATCAGTCCACTCAGTTCTAGTGGTAGGAGCTTAGGGGACAGTCCCTCTGATGAGGGGCAGGAATGTGGGCACAGGAGGTGTTGTGGGCATCTCCTAGCAGCCTCTTGCTGTGTTTCATTTTGGTGTAGACCACAGCGCTTACAATTCCTGATGGTTCATCCACAGGAGCTCAGCAAAGTCCAGGTGTCCCCTCCTACGGCTGTAATGTACATCTTCGGAATAACTTTCCTGTTTCTGAACTTTTGGGAGGAACTTCTACCTTTCAATGATCCAATCATGTCCCACCTACACGGAGGGCAAACCAGGAAATGATTTCAATTCCCAAATTAATCAAAATTGGGATCCGATTATTTCACCCAATTTACCGCTCAGATTTCACCCAACCGGAACACCCTGGAATTGCTGCTCAAAGAACCGAAATGCCCTAAAAGTGAATACTAGTTCCCCAAAGCATCCTTGCAGATAGACAGAGAATGAAGACATGCATTTTCAATCTCTTCAACGGAAGTAAGTATTGACGCGTAGATTTCCTCATCGGCTTTGTGTTGCTTTAGCTCCGGTGGGTGCACGGCCTAGTGCCAGTCCCCTCTCTGCTCTTGCACGTAGTCATAGAGAGGGTTGGGAGCAAGAGCTGCCTTGCTAGGGCGACTTCCACCCTGTTCTCTTCTCTGGGGCCTCCCACTGCTCTGGGTTGGATGGAAGCCCGGGTCACTGTGTCTTCCCTGGGAACCTCGGCTCCGGCCATCCTCATTCATATGGACTTTTTCTCTGTTAGCACAGCCTTGCTGGGTCCCATGGGACTGTCGATCCGGGGACCCTTGATACCTCTCGCTATCCTCGTGGGTTTGCCTACCCTGTTGTCGCTGACGGTTTGGATCCTCTTCGTGGGTTTGCCTGTCTCGTCTCTGACGGGTCTGCTCCTCTTCAAGGGTTTGCCTGTCCCGAGCCTCACATGGCGCTTCCTGACCCTCATGACCACGTCTACCCCAGCTTTGGTGGCCCTGCTCTTCCTCTGCCTGGTGGCTCTGCCCCTCACCACGACTCTGCCTGGTCTGGGCCCGACCGTGGCCCTGTTCACTGCTGCGTGATTGCCAGTCTCCCTCTTTGTGACAGAGTGGCCTTTCTTGCTGAATTTGTGCTACTAGTTTGTGTTGCTGGTGCTGGTTATCCTCCTCGGGCTCCCACACCTGGTGGCTGTCTTGCTGCCCTTCCTTAGACTGGACTCTGTGACCCTGATTTCGGTTCACTTCCTGTCCTTGAGTCTGTTGACTTGGTCTGCCTGACTGTCCTGATTGCTCAACATGTGAGTCCCTGCTTGTTCCCTCACTTCCTCGGAAGCACCTATCTTGCTTAGTTTCCCCAGTCTCTGTCTGGCCATATGGAGAGCTCAGGCCTTGTCTGTCTCTCTGATCATAGTGTGAACTCTGGCCTTGTCTGTCTGTCTGACCATAATGATAACTCTGGTCTTGTCTGTCTGTCTGATCATAGTTAGAACTCTGGCCTTGTCTGTCTGTCTGGCCATAGTGGAAACTCTGGCCTTGTCTGTCTGTCTGGCCATATTGAGAACTCTGGCCTTGTCTGTCTGTCTGGCCATAGTGGAAACTCTGGCCTTGTCTGTCTGTCTGGCCATATTGAGTACTCTGGCCTTCTCTGTCTGCTTGACCAAAGTGGGAAGTCTGGCCTTATCTGTCTGTCTGGCTATATTGAGGGCTTAGGCTTTGTCTGTCCGTCTGACCATAATGATAACTCTGGTCTTGTCTGTCTGTCTGACCATAGGGCGACCTTTGGCCTCGTCTGTCTGTATGGCCATGATGATAACTCTGGCCTTGTCTGTCTGTCTGGCCATAGTGGAAACTCTGGCCTTGTCTGTCTGTCTGGCCATGATGATAACTCTGGCCTTGTCTGTCTGTCTGGCCATAGTGGAAACTCTGGCCTTGTCTGTCTGTCTGACCATAATGATAACTCTGGTCTTGTCTGTCTGTCTGATCATAGTTAGAACTCTGGCCTTGTCTGTCTGTCTGGCCATAGTGGAAACTCTGGCCTTGTCTGTCTGTCTGGCCATGATGATAACTCTGGTCTTGTCTGTCTGTCTGGCCATAGTGGGAGCTCTGGCCTTGTCTGTCTGTCTGACCATAGGGCGACCTTTGGCCTTGTCTGTCTGTCTGATCATAGTTAGAACTCTGGCCTTGTCTGTCTGTCTGACCATAGGGCGACCTTTGGCCTCGTCTGTCTGTCTGGCCATGATGATAACTCTGGCCTTGTCTGTCTGTCTGGCCATAGTGGGAACTCTGGCCTTGTCTGTCTGTCTGACCATAGGGCGACCTTTGGCCTCGTCTGTCTGTCTGGCCATACTGAGAATCCAATTCTTGCCTATTTCTGTGACTGCAACCTGATTCCCGACCCAGCCTCCCAGACTGTTCATAAGAGCCTGATACCTGTTGGTCTGTGAAGTTAGAACAAGAGTCCTGTCCAAGTCTTCCAGACTGGCCATAGCTGGACCGTTGTCCACGTCTTTCAGGCTGGCCATAATGAGAATCCTGAAGTTGTTTCTCACACTGATTTAAGGCAAAGACATACCCTTGACTTTTAGGTTTGCCACTGCCAGATTTATGACTCAATCTTTCACCAGAGCTAGAGTCCTGACCTCGTCTCTCAGACTGACCATAGCGGGAGTCCTGATCCTGTCTCTCAGTCTGACCGTACTGGGAGTTCCTGTCTTGTCTCTCGGCCTGACTGTGGTGGGGGTCCTGCCTTTCTCTCTCATGCCTCTGCCTGTACTTCCTGGAAACTTATGGTTTCCTGCTCCCTCCTGCTCCCCTTCTTGCTGGCAAGTTCTGTCTCCACGTGTCTCATCATCCAGCTTATGACAGCAGGCTTGGGCCAATTGGAACACCAACAAGAGATATTCATGAAAATCAACCTGCCCATTTCTGTCTTTATCCAAGGGGCTCAGGATGGTTTCCACAGTCTCTGGGTCATTTGGTCTCTGTGAGAAGATAAGACAAACAGCAAAATCAGATGTTCTCCTGTGGATAGTAAGATACGTGCCAATGTCCATGTGCCAGTCCACTCAGTCCTGTATAAACCTTCCTTGATTGAGACACCATTAATCTGAAGTGTCTGAGGCTTGGTTCTAGTCTCTGATCAGCTGGTTCTCAGAACCTCACCCCTTGCTGGACCAATGGGAGCCTGATGATAGGGAGTAGATACACTTATTGAAAATCAGCCTCATTAATAACTACTTTGAGTCATTTGAGGAAGCTATCCCACCCTATCAGATACTATATTGCAAATGTTAGCTCATCTCTGTCTTTCCAACCACACTCTGAGGTCCTGGAGGGAGGGAAAGCTGCTTTTATTCATATTTATATCCCCAGTGCCCAGGATGGTGCTGGTTCGGAGTAGGTGCTCAATGACTCTTTGCTGAATGCATGAATGAATGAATGAGATGTGTGGCAGCACTAAAATATAGAAATCAAGGTACAAATATCAGATTTTCTTCTGAGAAATGATTTCCAGTTTGAAATTGTACTCCCTCCTGTTCAAGCTCATTGCAAGGAGGGGTGTATGTGTGTGTGTGTGTGTGTGTGTGTGTGTGTGTGTGTGTGTGTGTATGAATCATGCCTGTGCACACATGTGCACGTGCTGGGAGAGAACTACTAAGGAGCTGCCTGAAACTCTCAGTGTCAGGGTGGTGCATGACCACATAAAACAGAAAACATCAAGCCCTGGATGCGGGTGTCAGAGTCACTCACACTTGACTCCGTGAGGCCCAGAGTCTGAGCATTTTACCCGGAGTATGTCTCCAAACTCAGCCAAGAGCAGCTGCTTCAACTCCTTCTTGCACAGTGAGTTACGGTCTCCATTCTCTTTGGCGTATTTCTCGAACACCTTGATCACGGTGAGTATGCTGTTCAGGAGCTGAGCCATTTTGGCAAAGATGAATAAACCTAAAAGAAACAAGATTTTGTCTCTATTTAGAAGATGATATTTATTTATTTATATATTTTTAGAAACTGTTTATTTTCTGTCAACCTATTTCCATTTTAAGAAGATGATATTTAGAAGAAGACTAGGAGATAGCATTTCCAGAGGGAAAGAGGCCCCTCTTGCTCAGGGAAAGAAGCTTAAGAAATGACAGGGCTCCTTGTTAGCCATACCCTTCATACCCTTTGACCCAGAGTCAGGCTCCAAATATCACTGCTACCATGGAAGGAAGGTACAAACTGTGTGTCCTCAAATACAAAAAGAGGCAATTTTCTAAATAACAAAAAATATATGGTAGGTGGTTTACATGCCTAGTCTTCTGCTCCAAGTGGGATTTGCTTGACTGAAACTCTCATATTAGAACAAAAAGGAAAGGAGGTTAGGAAGGCCTCCAGAAGCCGGTATGGAAAGGCATGGTTTTCTACCAGTGACTAGCCCGCTGAACAGGGTGCTCAAGAGACGTCAGTCTTCTAATGAGCCTTGCTCAGGTGGGGAAGAAGGCTGGAGGTCTCTCGCCATGGGCCGAGGAAGCTTTCTGGGGGGCTAAATCCCAGCAAATGCTTCGGGCATGAATAGTCTTGTTGAAATATACTTGTAAAGTAGAATCAGTGAGTACGAAAATGATTACAGATAAAAATAGCAAGCCAAGTTAACTGTATAGATGAGAGGAAGTATGTACGATCCGCTAGGATCTCATTGGCCTTGCTGGGAGGCTGGGATATTTTGGGATCTCAATCTCAGTGATATTTCATCTGTGGTGGGAAAATTCCAGTTACTGAGTTTGTAAGTCTCCAAACTGAAGTCCTAATTGCAAAGCATGTTGGCGTTCCAAAGGCATGCAGTGATGCCTGTAAGGATAAGTGGCAAGTGATGAACTGCATGGAACAAGCTGAGTCCCTTGTGGCAATTAACTGCAGTGAGACTTGAATATTATTGTGGCCCCATGGTCCAGGGCCGTGGCCCTAATGAACCCTAAACTCTTGGGTCTTGCTTAACTTGCACAAAAGGTAAGTGATGGGAGACTAAGCTATCCATCAGTAGTTCTAGCCTTTGGTTTGGGGATGCCTAGGGCACACTGAGACAATGGCATGCATATTTTACAGACTCAGAAGTAGGCCACCCCAGTTATCATTATATTCTCAGATAGAGCCAAAAAAGGAAGCAGGAAGGTACCCAAGGCCACCCAAGGGTACAGGGTGTAGTCTCTGACCTCCCCAGCCCAGCACATCACAGCCCTCATCAGGAGCCTCCTGGATACTTCCATTGCTTCCCCATGCATGTCTTACCTGCTGAAGGAGGTGTGAGCAGAAGATTCAGAAGCCGGAGAAGATACTGGACACCTGAAAACCCACCCTATTTATAGGGGTTTTAATTGCCCTACTAGACCGTCCCAGGAGACACCCACTCTGTGGTGGGGCCTGAATCACTCTGGGCCAAGCCCAGCTCAGCCCGGCCTGACATCTCCCTCTGCAAACCGTTTGATCTATTACTTCCCCATTTGCTGATGAACCTGTTTGTCATTAGAGCAGGTGATACTGTTCAAGTCCCATCCCCATTTAATTAGGGGAGTGTGTGTGTACAGGCATGTGTGCAGCAGAGGGTCCCACAAGACAGAGGCGTAGGCTAAGTTCATCCTTAACATGTCACTCACCAAGACGAATGGAGGACAACAGTCAAATCATAACAGAGAAGGATCCTAATGCAGTCACTTCATAAAAATCTGTCAAGAGATTCTAGGTGTACAGCCAGGACATAGTTCCTGGAAGAGATTTGTCTCAGGTTGTCTTGCTTGTGTAGGTAGATATGTGTATTTTAATCTATTGACCTAATTATAATTTTTTTAAACAGTCTGCAGGCTAGAAGGAGAAGTAGATACATGGCCAGTTTTGGAAGGAAAGGATGTGATGGTGGTAGAGCTTCCACCACTGGAATCTTCTGAGGTCTTGCTAAAAAGTTAGAGTTGAGGGACAAGGCGTAATTTTATGATGCCTGTGAATAGAGATGCTGTCACAGACCTAGGCCTCCATTTATTCCCATCTCTGCACCCATGACATTCCAGCAATATCTTAAGATAGGAGATTCTTAGTAAATATTAGTGGAGTAAATGAATTGCTGAATTATAGAAGCATTTGGGAGGCTTGCGTAAAGTGAAAAAAAAATCTAGATTCACCTCTACTTTCTAATTTGTCACACATCTCGATCCCTGATTGGACTTTTCCCTATGCATCCTATCCATACAGCAATTAGTTATTAGTGATGGCACTTGCTAATTGTAGCTATGTGCTCAGGATTCTGCAAAAGAATCATGAAAGTGCAGAGAGATTTTGGTCTGGTTGGAATAAAGCAGAGAAAAAGATTTTGAACACCAGGAGCAGGACGTGAGAAGTGCTGAGTGTTAAAAAAAAAACAAACCGAGGGGCATATGGTGTCTTCATGGGCGGAGCCCAAGCTTCCCTTAGGAGGTGGGATTTGTGTTGTTCCTCGAAGATTCAGGTGGGCAGACAAAGAGAAGTCCTAGTGAGGAGAAGGGAAAGACCAAAGGTCTAAGGAGAGACTTCACAGGATGTGTCTGGATTAGAGTCAGCTGGTAATTCTGGCTGGGGCAAAGGGGATGTAGAAGAAGAGAATGAGAGAATTTTGGACCCGGAAAGGAAGTCTATTCTCAGTCTCCTAATTTTACAGGCAAGGAAACTGAGATCCAGCTAGACAGAGTGCCTTGCCCAGGGTCCCACAGGGCCATGATTAAAGCCAGACCTAGATACTTGTTACTTTACGCAGCTGTACGCTTTCTTATACATTGTCTGATAGGCCTGCTATCACGTTTATTTTGATGAGAAATGGGAAGCAGAGAGCATTTTGGTCAGGAAAGTGACATGATCAAAACTTTGTCTGGGGGAAGATGTTAATCTGCCTGTGGTCAGGTGGCCAGCTGTCTCAGTCTGTCTGGGACTAGGAGGTGTCCCAGGACATTCAGTGATAAAGGTGTGAGAGTTCTGGGCAACCTGAGAGAAGTCAGTCACCCTAGACTATGACATCCAGAATGGACTGCAAGGAGGCACTCCTGGGCAGGGAGACCAGTAAGTCTATTGTACGAGCCACAGGAGAAGCGATAGGGCTTTGACTTGGACACAGCAGTTTAAAACAGTAGGGAGGTAGCCGGGTGATAGAAGGAAAGGAAGGATGGGATTAGGGGACATCAGCTGGGGGGCAGAGAAGGTGGGGAAGTTGGGGAGACTCCAGGGCGTCAAGCCGAGATAACTGGGAGAACTGTGGGGTGCCAAAGAGATGTGACTTCTGAAGGGGGCTGAGCAGGGCCTAAGACTCCGCTCGCCTACTGGCGTTCCACAGGGGCTCTGCCTTTTGAAGTCCTGTCACCCTCCCTCCAGCCTGTACCCTCTGCTCTTCGGGGTGTCCCAGCCCTGGTCAGGACTTTAATCCTGAGGGCTGGGTCATGCTAAGATTCTCTTTCTTTCTGCTTTTGTGTCTTGACTTACGAGCGCTGTTCAGTTATGTCTCTTCTTACCTATTAGAGCCAAACCCCAGAGATTTGGTGACCCCAGAGGCAAGTAAAGAGAGTAGAGGTGGGATGAGAAGTGGGTTAAGACAACAGCCATTGTGATGGAGGGGAGCACAGCTGTGGCCCCTTTCTGTTGGCGTCTTCCAGGTCTCCCTAGCAACAACTGTTTCTTTCGGTTAGATGGGCAGTTCTCTGCCTGATGCTGTAGTGGAGAGAAAGAATGTGTTCTTAACAGTGGGGTCTGCTATGTGTGCATTCATTTAACTCTTAGTGAGTTTCTATGGAATGAGCAGAGAACGATTCATGTTGCTCAGTCAGTGGGGATTTGTGAGTATATGGAGGGCCATTTTGCAGGCACTGAGACAAAAGACACCGTCTTTGTCTTTCAGGAATTTTCAACCTCACTGGGAGGAAGGATACACAGCCTCCTTCTCTGCGATTCAAATTGCTACTGTCATTCATAGATACTGAGAGAGGTTGATCAGAGGGAAAAAGGGAAGGATGCAAGGGCTAGAAATAACACATATTTGAAGCAATCGTGGAACAGACTTGGTAAACTGGGGCAAATCACTTAACCTGTTGGCCGTGAGTTTCTTTGTCTACAAAAGGAGAAGGTTGGATTCATCTCTAAACTCTGCTTTGGCATTAACATTCTAAGGTGCTGCAATTTCAGTCTTAGGGTTAGTGGGGGCTTTAGAGGTTATGTTTTAACTTTGCTGTAATCATGAATTTGATAAAGGGCTAAGAACTTTGTATTCCTCAATCTTTTTCTGTCGAAAACAGGGAGGGCAATTATGGTTGTTCTATTACTTGACATTTGTAAATTGCATGAGAACCAATGCTGTTTTTGTTCATTGTTATTGAGTGTGTTCTGCTGCTTTTATTTGCATTCATGTTGGATGTTGGCCTGTGGTCTCAAAGGCAAGATGTTTTTAAGCTGCAGTGTACTGTGTGCTAGGCTCTATGTTAAGCATTTTATATATGATGTGTTGTTTAATTCCACAACAACTCCATGAGGCAGGGAATATTATCATCAGTTTTCAAACAAGGCAACTGAGATTTGGAGAGGGATAAATAACTTGCTTAAGGTCAGGCAGCTTGGAATGGCTGAGCTGGGGTTTGAACCCACATCTTCCTGATTCCAAAGCCCTTGTTACAACTCCTATGTTATGCTGTTTCTGTTGGAACAGGACTGGTGGTTGCCCACTCCCCAGTGAGAGAAATAGCTTTCCACACACGCTGAAGTGAGTAAGAATAAAGTAACTTCCTAGTGACATGCTATGAAGGAATCCAACCTTGAAATGAGAACCTTCCGATGCTTCACCAGTCAATTATTTCTTGTTTACCTATGCTTCTCCAGTACCTGAGTGGTCCCAGCACTGAAGGAGCTTGGAGTCTCTTTGGAGAGACAAGATAGATGGTTACACTTATAAAAATAAAACCTACATAGAAAAAGTACCCTTCTGCCTTTGTGATTGACAGAATGAGATTTGAGGACGTTCTCCCTGTTGCCCATTCCCTGCTGTTCTTGACCCCACTGTAGGCCTTTCCTGTCCCTTTCTCTTGGGATGCAGGTGTGCCCAGTGGGTGTGACAGATACTATTTTGAGCTAATAGAGTTTTCAGGGAGTCTCCTTGTCCTATTTTAACCAAATCATTACGGATAATTATCACGGAACACTTAGACTTCCTTTTTTCTTCTGTTGAGATGTTGGGTGCCTACTTAGTGAGATGAAAACCACAGGATCCAGAGGGCGGCTGCTGGTACAACAAGGGAAGGCCCCTGTGTGACCCTGGGGCGGGCTCTCCACTCCTGCTTAGCCCTTGGCATGAAGCAAGTAGATAAACTGTAGGTGGGGAAAATGAACACCTGTCCCCAGAGAGGAGTGGGGCTAATTAATAGACATAAAGCCCTTTGAGATTTCTTGATATTGAAGGGTCATTTATTATCACCTGCACACATCAGTTCTCATTTAAAAGTCTTTCCTTGCAGATGAATTACCTTTCTGTTAATTACAGGCCATTTCCCTATTAATGATCTCTGTAAGAGTCAGTGGTTTTTTAAGGTTACATTAGCCTCAGCAATATTTTAACCTTGTCAGAAAGTGTGTTATGAGCCAAAGGAAGAGGGTCTAGGATTCCTGAGGGTCTAGTGCCCAGGATCTAGTCTGGAGCTGGGCTCCCCGTGGCGAGCTCGGAGCCCAGCTTTTTCTTCTACTGTAGGATTTGCTTTGGATACAAGATCCTATCATCCTCCCCTCTCCAAAGTCTCAGGCCATATTTTACCCCCAATGAAATAAGCTAGAAAGTGTCAGAAGTCATTGCTGAACACAACCCCTTGGAATTTTAGGTACTTCTTAGAACATGCTTAATAATGCTGCAGAGCGAAACAGATGTCTTCAAGGTTGGCCATGTGTGGCAGGATTTGAATCATTTAGGTCAGGTTATTGAGGTTTTTCTTTGTTGTTGTTGTAGAGCTTTATTGGGATGTAATTTAATCCACATACCTTACAATCCACCCATTTAAAGTGTACAATTTAGTATTGTAGTGTTGTGCAACCATCACTAAAATACTAGAAGCTAGTTTTAGAATATTTTTGTCCCTTTCCCTCAAAGACATCCTGCGTCTGTTAGCAGTCATTCCCTATCTTGCCCTCCTCCATCCCCTCTGCAACCGTTAATCTACTTTCTGTCTCTACAGACTTGCCTATTCTGGTGATTTCATAGAAATGGAATCACACAACTTGTGGCCTTTTTTGACCAGCTTCTTTCACTTAACATGCATTCGTCCACATTGTAACGTGTGTCGGTTCAGCATTTCCTTTTAAGGCTAGTATTCCATTGTGTGGATAGACCACGTTTTGTTTACCCGTTCATCTGTTGATAGGCAGATGGTTGTTTCAACCTTTGGCCTATTACGAATAATGCTGCTGTGAACATTTTGTGTATAAGTTTTTGTGTGGGCGTATGTTTTCAGCTCTCTTGGGCATACACCTAGGGGTGGAGTTGCTGGGTCATATCATAAATCTGTGTTCAACTTTTTGAGGAACTGCCAGACTGTTTTGAGTTGTTTTAACAAAACCTTCTGGAGAGAGACGGTTGGTTTAAATGCCTGGAGTTGAGGATTCCAACAAGTTAAACCAGCTTGGCCGAGATGCAGCCAGGCAGAGTCAAGGGATTTCAGTTACTGCTGAGGCTCTGCACCTCCCAGGGGTCTTGTGCAACCTTGCAACCCAGTAGCCACCAAAGAACCCACAGTGGTAGGCACCTGATAAAGGTTTGTTAACCAAAAGAATGAATGTGTCCTGAGGTAAAGCGGGAGTGGCGGAAGCGGGGCAGGGAAGGTAGGTAAACATGCTTTCTGTAAAGTTTCAATCGTATTTTAGGTATTCCTAGGAATTCCTTTAGGGTCCGCCAGTGTTTTCAGTTCCCCTGCCCCTACTGATCCACCTCCTGGGTCAGCTCCATCAGGGTGGGAAGAGGTGAGTTGGGAGAATCTGTGAATATGAAAGTCAATGCTCAGGCATTCGCCTGCTCCCCTTTCAAGAACAGTCAGATCCCCTCCTGCTTTTCCTGGCCCGAGCCCCTCCCCATGGTGCTCGGAGAGCCCTTGGACTGAGCCCTGAGTTCTCATCAGGGCCCAGCACTCACTTTTGCCGTGAAATTGGAAGAAACACCTCCACTTTGTGACCAGGTTTCCTTCCTTATCTGTGAGGAGGGAGGGGTTGGAAGCCGTGACTGGGTGAGCCGACGTCGTCCCACCTCTGCACATCTGTGCCCCCGAGCTCTCTGCGCTCTGAGGGCTGTGCTGCCTCCTGCCTGGGCTCTTTGCACTCCTTGCCCCGTTTCCGCTGCTGCTCGGGAGAGGAGCTCTTTGCTGTTTGCTGGGACTGTTCATAGCTACCAACACATCTCCCTGTCTCCCGTTTTACTTTCTAATCTATTTTTTACACTTTCCCTGGAGTAATTTTCTCTCCTTAGAAAGGATCACAGCTTCCTGTAAGAGTGAAGGGTTTTGATTTTTCCATGAGAATCAACTCCAAGAGTCTCTGATGCTCTTCGAGGCCCTCCCTCCACAGCAAGCAGATCTTTGTGGTTTCAGGTAGTCCGACTTCCCCCCAACCACAAACGACCTCCTGATATTCTCCAAACCCTGCACCCGTCCTTCTTTCTGTTTTTATTCACACTGCTCCCTATTTCTATCTATCAAAATCCTGTCCATTTTAAACACATTTAAATACTTACTTTCCTATAAAAAAAATTTCCAAGTCTTCCTAACAAGCATGCTCCTCTCTTCTCGGTCCCCTCCCCGCACACTGTAGCCCTGGCATGGTCTGTCCTCTTTGGTTTCCTGTCAATGGCTGTGTCCGCATCTGTCTATCTCATTAGACTTTGAGCTCTATGAGGGAAAAGTCAGTCTCTTAATTTCTCTGTCCCCTGCAAGCTCTGCTTTGCCATTCACAAGATAGGTGTTTTTTAAGTGTGAGAGTGGGTGGCTTTCTCTGGCTTCGGTGTCCCAGGCAGAGTGGGATTTTGAAACGTACAGCTAAGCCCTCATTTCATGTGGTCTTTTAGAGCTTTCTGCTGCTTTCTATGTATAATTCTTACCCCTGGATCAGATGATGAATTCTCTGAGGGCCAAGGCCTTGGGTTCCCTTCTCCGGATGCCCCCATGTGCCCTGTTGCGGTGCTAGGCCCCCAGGTCACGGCTGAACCAATGACCTCCCACTCCTGCAAGCCTGTGCTCCGCGGGGAGTTCTGATCTAGGATTTAGAGCTTGTTTGTGGTTTGACTCTTGGGAGTAAAGAGAATACTTTGGGGAAGTTATGGCTCCTTACAGAGTATGGGGCAGGTAGATAGGTTTGTAAGCTGGACCGGTGGTGGGCTAGGATAATGTCAGCAGGTCTGGGGAACGGCTGCTAGTATCCTGAAGGACTTACACACAGAGAGAACAGAGGAATAGTTTTAGTTTCTCCAGAAATAGCTGCACGCTATGGTTCCCAGGCCCAACGGAGAAGGTGGGATCTGACGCTCAGCCCAGGGGCCACAGCTCCCACCAGTAGATGAGCGTGTCTGTGACACTGGGCAGCGTGTGCGCGGGGAGTTCTGGAGCGGGCAAGGTGAAAGCAGTGTTGGGTGCAAATCAGACTCATCAGGCCTCCAGGGGTCATCTTGCCCTGTGTCTGCCCCAGGTGGTCGGTGCTCAGGCCATCCATGGCAGGTATCAATCTTAAAGCTCCCCAGAGGAGCAGATTACCCAGTCTCCGAGAAACTCATGTCCGTGTCTCATTCCCTCAGCTGTCAGGTGCAGCTGGATGCTGGATCAGAGTCCTGAGAAAGTGGAGAGAGAAAAGCAGGCAATGGAAGGGAGTCATTGCGAAGGCTTCAGTGAGAGGAGTAATCCTTCTGAGGCCTTTGCCAGCAGAGCAGAGAAGGAGCATAGGAGGTCACTGGGAGATGGCCTCGGCACTTTCTTTGATGGAGGTTATCTGGGAGTTGGGAGGGATGCTGTCCCCAGTCCTCTTGTGATTTATTACCCAGTCCCCATAAAGGAGGGCAGTTGACACTTGAATGATACACCTACCTGTCATGTCCACTTAACAAATTCTTGGCCTATTCAAGAAACAACAACAACAACAAAAGACTGAGGGGTTAGGGGACAAAGCTGAGCTTGCTTCATTGATTGCCTGATTCCTTCATTCACTTATTCATTTATCCTCTGGACAAGTGTTTAGTAAGGAAGCCAGACCCGTTAACGATGAAAAGGATTGTAAGAAGAGGCTGTGGCAGAGCTGGGGGCCAGGGCTGGGGCAAGAGCGACATTTCATGTTCATTCATTCCTCCCCCACAGTGAGACGAGCCCTGACAAGCTCTGTCTCCCCCGGGCTCCTGCATCTGGTGCCGGTGCCCCAGCAGCCCCACACCCTTCTGTGAGCCCCAGCCCAAGCTTACCGCACCGCTGTTAAGAGTTCTGCCTACTCATCCCCCTGTCATCCCCAAACCCTTTACTGTGGTCACAGATGCTCCACGTGGCCCGTTCACCCTGTGGGAAAGCAATTATTAGCTTCTTGCAGCACCCAGAAACAGCAGCACCTTCCTGTCCCAGGAGCAGAGGGGAGGGTGGCCACAGTGCAGGGCTTCGGGGAGGAAGACTGGCAGCAGAGGGAGAGGCCCAGCAGGATTCTGCTGCGACGGGTTGCCCGGGCTGGTCAGTCAGCAGAAGTCTGGCTACCTATCTGAGCATCTCTCCTCTAGTGATGTGTGCAGCACGCCAGCCTGCTTCTGCTGTGTGCACTGGTCCCTTCAGCCGGGGGTTCTGAAGCCCGACTCCGCCATGAGGAGGGAGGCTGGCCAAGGAGAGTGCAGGGAGCTTCCCTGCCTTCTGGAAGGATGGGAGCCCCTGCACCTTAAGCCTCTTGGGTTCCATAGAGCAGGGAGCTTCCAGGGCCCAGAGCCTTCCTACCTTGGAAAAGCGAGAAATTAAGGCCTGGGAGAGAGCAGGTGGTATTCACAAGGGCACACATGGGTTTAATGGTAAAGCGATGGTTAGAATCCCAGTGTTCTAACACAGGTGTACCTTTCTTGCCCTGAGACTATGTTCTGCTCTTTTCTCTTTCCTCTAGTCAATGCCAGGTAGCAAGAACCAGGGTCTGAGGGTCAAGCAGATCTCAGTGGGAATCCCACCTCTGCCCAGGACTGCTGTAAGAACTAAATGAATTTGGGTGTGAGAATGTCTCACAGAGCACCCGGCACAGGGGAGGGTGTGGTCGGTGGGTGCTCCCTTCCCTTCTGAGGTGGCCCAGCCATTATCATCACCTTCTGGACACTCGCCGGGCGTCAGAGGTCCTGACCAGCTTGGGCACCCTGCTGCGTGTCTTTACGTCTCCATTTACAAACTGTGTCAGGAGCTCAAGTACTTTATGGGCAAGGCTTAATTACTACCATGATTATTTAATATATTAGCCACCCACGTGGTGAGAAGCTGCCCTAAACTACCCTATTTGAGAAGCAGTGGAGGAACTTTGTGAGACTTGTAAGATCTGTGCCATTAACTTGAGTCTTGAGGGTGTGGACTGTGGAAAGTAAGCTATTTTATAGAATCTGTTTTAAGCTACATTCTCACCATTGCCGTAACCTGGCCCGGCACAAAATGCTCCCAGAGCCACCTGGCATCATCAGCAAGGCTCATGCTTCCTAGAGAGCAGTGCATCTTGTGGAAGGGGAGGTGAGCAGTGTCCACCATGGAAGGGGCGTGAACGGGGGCGGGGGAGGACGGAGGGGAGCAAGGGCAGATTGCTTCCATCATTCTTTCAGTGATGATTATGATTTTGAGTGACCATCTCTTTAGTCCAGAAAGTGGGCAGGAAAGTGGCATGAATTTCATTTGCAAGCAAATGCAAAAGAACGCACTTAGTGAAAAAATACTTTAAGTGTGAAGCTCATGAACTACAGTGTTGGGGAGAGAATTTGGACCTGGGGTCAGAAGGACTTGATTCCATTCCTTGGTCTGCAGACTGTCAGCTGATTGGCACCATCAGACCTGAAGAATTCACTCTGAGGCTGAGAAGGGAGGACCGAGGCAGGCCCTGCGACTCCATGATCCGCAAGTGCTGGTTCCGATGTCGCTCAGTCCTCCACCTGTTGCATTATTTCGTTCGCGACACCTCGCTGTGCCTCCCCACCCAGTGGCCCAGTCCCAGACACTAGGGGAAGGGAGCTTCCCCGCCATCAGCAGCTTCCGCCTCACATGGAGTCCTCTCTTTGGAAAGCCAGCTTTTGCTTGATTTTGTTATTGAATCCTGGTCATCATCAATGTCCCTCTGCCTTGCTCTTCCCAGACTGCGTGAAGCCTTGTCCATAATGGCAGGCCAGTATTTTTATTCTAGACTTATCTCAATAGACCCAGTATTCACCTTTTCTCTTATCACTCAGTAGACGTCCACCTTTAGACCGTGAACATACAGATGCTGGTCTTTGCAGGATCTCTTGTCCCTGTCACAGCACAGAGTTACCGTGAAGACAAAGTGGACACTCGAGAAATGTTAGCTGCTTTCAATATTTTTTTCTGTATGTGAGAGGTTTATCATGATACTTGGCGGTGTGATCAACTTGACGCCAGTAGCTCTTATTATAGTTATTATGATTACTAATACCAACCCGAATAATCCATAGGGAGCAGTGGGCTCTGAGCGGTCCACCTGACCCAGGAGGGCGGCCCAGGAATTCCTGCACTGCTTCTTGAGGACACGCGCGCCTCGGTGCACACGTGTTTGGAAGCCTCCTCTTCCTGCACCGGGTCACCGCCTCTGCAGCGCTCAGCCTCCGTGCGGCACCCCGGCTGTCTGTGCCTTTCCTTCCTGCTGCACTGCGGGGTTTCCAAGGGCTCTGTGTATTCCACTCTGTGTCCCTCCTTGTGGCACAGAGTACGTCCTTGGGATGAATAAATTAAAAAGGAGACCCAAATGATGGGTGCCACTGAAATGTGAGCTACAAATAGACCAGGACTATGCTCAGCCTCCCTGGTTCCAGAGCCAGATGGCCAGGGTGTGATGCTGGCTCTGGTGCTTATGAACTGGGTGAGCCTGGCAGTGACTGGCACACAGGAAGCACTCAATAAATGCTATGATTATTTTTTCATCATCATCATCATTATTGAGTCTTTAACGTACCAGCCTCTGAAATAATGAAGTGTAATTCTGGTCTCCATACCTTAAGCAAGAAATAATTTGAAAATTTTAGAAAAGGTAACTAGGAGGTGATGATAAAGACCCTCCTACTTCAGAGATTCCGTACTTGCTGTTCCCACTGCTTGGGATGCTGTTGCCACAGATAGTCACGTGGTTTGAGTCTTCATTTTATTCAGGTCTCTGCTCAAATGTCACCTTGTCAAAGAAGGCTTCCTGGCCACCCGGTAGAAGCCCCCTCTTTCCACCCTGCTAGGCATCATCTTCTAACTCTATTCCCTTACTCTGATTTATTTTTCTCCTTAGCACTTGTCCCCACCACCTGGTTTAGTACATATTTGCCCATTTATTATCTTTCTCCCTTACTAGATAGCAAGCACCATGTAGCCCTGGTGCCTAGAACAGTGCCTGGCACGTGGTGGCTGCTCTGTAAATGCTTGTTGACATGATTGAATGGCAAAATTAAGTCTCTTCATTTAGAGAGGATGACAGCAGGGAAGGGGTCAAGTGGAAGACTGCAAGATCAAGAAAGGTCTATATTATATGAATATAGTCATGTCCACAAACACCCAAAATAGAGTAAGGATGTCCCCATCCCTTTAAGGCTTGAGAATGGTAAGACAAGGACGAAGGAGTTCTACTTTGTACAACAGGTCATAATTTGTGGGGACTCCTTGCTTCAAGAAACGATGCTAGGTGAAGAGTAAGAATCCGTTTACAGATTTCTGGAAGCTCTGGAGGCCTTCCTGAGCTGAGTGGCAGTGGAGGTTTCCACAGCTTCCCTTCATACCACCCCGGTGCCTCTGTCAGAGGCAGGCTCCCGGGCAAATGCACACGGGGCTGGTTTGCGCTTGGCCATTTTAGATGCCTCCACACACCAGCACGGCGAGAGAGCGTAAGTGTTGTTGAGAGCAAAGAGGAGGGATGAAGGGTGGGAAAGAGAGTGGGGAACGAGAGATCTACATTCTGTGGTGCTCAGGGAGGAAACCCTGGATGAAGTGTTCACATTTGAAGTGTCTGGGGACTCCCGTAAACCGTGGGTGGGAGAGTGGATCACCGGTTCCGTGGTTCTGTCATTGAACAAATGTTTATGGGTAACCTACTGTGCGTCAGGCACTGCTCTAGAAATGGGGGTTACAGCAGTGAAATCCTCATACAGCTTGTACATTCTAGGGTGGGGAGACACAACAAGCACATAAATAACACGTGCGGTATGTCGGTTAGCGCCAAGGACTGTGGACAGAAATGAACAGGGGAAGGGACAGGGCGAGCTGGGACGGCGGAGTCGGGGTAGGGACAGTTTGTGACTTGTAATCGGGTGGCTGGGGAGGGCTGCTCTGAGGTGACATGATAGTGGCCTGAAGGAGGTGACATCTTCTGTCTGGCCCCAACCAGAGGCCTAGGCGGTTCTCCGCAGCCTGGTTATTTCTATGTAGTCGCGTGCTCTGAGTCTCGCTTCCCCTGTGCGTCAGCTACTGGTGTTTCCCGCCCCGTCCCAGGCCATCCAGTTTACTCAGTAAACTCTAGGCACTGGGGACACACTGTGAACAAGATGGACGGGATCCCTGCCTTGGTGGACCCTTTTGGTCCCCACAATATGAGGGATGCTGCGTTAGGACATTTGCAGGCGCCGTGACAGCACAGCCAGGGCACATCCTATCGAGAGGGTGGCAGACGAGGCTTTCCGGGGGACTGAGCCTGAGGCGGTGGGTGTTTCTCTTCATTTCCGGTCTTCTATCCTCGCCTCTGTCCGTTCCTTTCTTTGTTGAATGTCTCCCCAGAGTTCCCATCTCACCTTTCTTGTTGTCTTAGGCTTCATGACTGATTCTCCCTTGGCCTTTATTTCCCAGTGAATGAGGATAATAGCTGTTGCCACCCTTGTGCATGTAAGAAGCAGGAGTGTTTCAGAGGATTAAGAGCATTTTAGGATTAAGGAGACTTGATGACAGTTTAGAAGCTTTTAGCTCCCGCTGAATTAGGGGATCTACCTGACACAATGCATTGCTAAGCCTCACAGATTTTCCTGTGGCAAGACTTCTGCTTCCCCGTGGACCCTACACGGGCCAGTGTTTGGGAAATCGGGGCACAACTGCTTTGGGTGTCAAGTCCCTGTCCCCTGGACCCCACCCCTCCCGTACAGGGCCTTGTGACAACAGAGCTCAGGTATGTGGCAGGGGATGTGGCAGGTGTCAGGGAGGTTTGCTGATGGTCACCCTCAGCCAGCAGGGACACAGTGCAGATGCCTCAACAGCAACCGTGTCCTCTGTGTCACAGACCTTGCTGGGCAGCTGACCCCGGGGCCCGGCAGCAGGACGCCTTCCTCTGTCTGGGTCTTCATAATCCGACCTAGCTCTTATTTCTGACTCCATCTCCCCTTTGCTGGGCCCTGGGCCCCTCTCCACGCCTCCTCTCAGGTGCTGAGTCCTCTGATGTGTGTTTTGTTTTCCTCCCAATGTCTCTGAATCCACCGGCCCTTCAACATCCTCCCCCGAGAGACACCCTGTGAGCCCTTCTTTGATCTCTCCCTGAACTGAGCTTTGGGGACACGTCATATCTTTGCCCTGCACTTCGGTTCAGGGCACTTTCTACCCCCGTGGAGAATCCTCAAGCTGGAACGGGCCAGTGCTACTGACCTCAAACCCATGGTTTCCAAGCCGTGTTCCTGGGAACCTGTCAGGGGCTGAAGTGAGGAGGCCTGGTGGGAAGGACTCTGCAGCTTCTACCCTTCCAATGAACTGCTTTTATCTTTAACACATCCTAAGCTTTGCTTTGAGGAAGGGGTTTGAAAACCATAGCATAAGATTTGATTTGCTTATAATGTGGAAATGTCGGTGTACACAATGACACCCTCATTGTGTGCCAGGGTCAGAATCCTGGTCCCCCGAGGCCTCTGCTTCCTGTCACCAGAAAGTGGTACTAGAGTTGTGACATGCTCCGTTGTACTGCATAAAGTACGTTATAATCTCTTTGATATCATAAAATGTCTTCTCCCTCCTTGTTCTCTGGCATAGTGCCTGGCTCACAGATGCTCAACAAACACTGGCCACCGTCGCCCATGGTGATGACTATGACACTCACATGCAGAGTCACTCAGAGCCTGAGACCCTGAGAGCCTCTTGCTGGCCTCCGTGGCTCTGGCCCCCCCAGCGCTGGGCCTTTGAACGTGGATGGGCCGTAAGTCCAAGCAAGGCATTTCAAAGGGATCTTATTGCTCCCCATGCTGTGCTTCGAGTTGTCTATCAGGTCAACATGAACCAACGCTGTCCTTATTCCTCCTCCTTTGAGCATTGGCCTGAAAACTGACTCACCAGGAAACCGGAGGCTCCCAAAGGCTGCCTGACAAGCCCAGCTTCCCAGCTGTGTCCTCGATCCCGTGCCTGCCATCACCCCTCTCCTCCTCTCTGCCCACCTTCCTTTAACATCCACCTCCTCCATGCAGCTGCCCCAATTCCTCAGGGTTCTCAGTAATCTTCCCTTCTCTAACACTTTAAGCTATTACGTATTGAGCTTTTTAGATGGCAACTCTGTTCTGATGAAAGTTGATATATATTTTAGCTGTTATTATTTGGCTTTGGTTTTGTTTGTTTTCAGCTTTACTGCGGTATAACTGACAAAACTGTAAGATATTTAAAGTGTTCATTGTGATGACTTGATGTACATATTCACTATGAAAAGATTCCTCCACCTATTTAATTAACACATCCTTTACCTCACATATCTTTTTTTTCTTTTTTCTTTTTCTTTAGTGAGAACATTGAAGTTCCATTCTCTTAGCAAATTTTGATTATACAATATAAACGATGGTAGCTATTACTTATTGAGCTTTTCAGGCTCTACACTAAGTCGTTTACATCCACTATCTTGACTGATGCTCACAAGGTTATGAGATATATAATGTTATCACTCTCATTTTATAGACAGAAGTAAAGTTAAAAGATGTCAAATACTCTGTCTGAGGTCGTAGAGGTAGTCAATAGCGAGAGCAAAATTCGAACCCAGACATCAGACCCCAAAACCTATGGGCTTAACCTTGCCACCATAGTGAGCTCCTACTCGGGTTAGAGCTGGCTGTGTTGCATATCATTTACTCACCGAGTTCTTCAAATATTTATCAGGCACCGACTATATTCAGGAGACCTTAATCAATGTCAAGAGCATATGTTAAAATTGCCTCATCCTCTTAGTGTCCGTGTGTGTCAGTCTCATCCTCACAATTTGATTGCAATGTCTTGAGAGCAGCTCCTGCTTCCTGCCTCGTCTACCTCTGCCTTCCTTCCCCACCCCATTCAGATGCCCAGCAGTGCCGGGGGCAGGTGCTCACCCTGCTCATGAACTTGATTGCCTTACAGTGTCCACAGTCTGGGACACATGCAGCAGACCCTCAGATCAGTGGGGGCGTTAGAGGTTGTCTAGTCCATTTTCCCTGACTCCAAGCAGCCCTGACTGCTTAAATTAAGTTTTCGTGTCACAGATAGTTTACTGGGACGCAGTGATGCTCATTACTTGTCCGTGGTTGCTGTTGTGCGGTAGCAGCTTCACATCTTCATACCGGTGCTGGGTCAGCTACAATGTGCAGTTATAACGTGACGCTGTTTCCAGTGCCAGGCTTACCATTCTACTGTAACATCATATTTTATTTTTCATTACCAGTGCACACCTGTCATGTCAAAGTAAAAGAAGAAAGTAGACTTTAAATATCACACTTTTAAGGCACAGAGAAGTAGAGGGTATTTTTGCTGTTGCTATGGAAACAGAGGGCAAAGCACCACATTTATCATGCAGTGACACCATAGCTGTGCTAAAACAACATAATATGTGTCAATGTTATCAGACTAAGCACCCATCACAATGTTCCCAACTTAACAGGGAGCATCAGGGTAAAAATCAGGATTTAAAATGAAATATTTCATCACAGCAGAGTTTCTTTACAAAAAATGAAAATGAAACTGCAGCCAAAGTGAGTTTCTGAGTGGCCCGTTTGTTAGCCAAGCAAGAAAAACTGGTTACCAATGGCGAGTTAATTAAATCATATTTGATTGCAGCAGATGAAGAAGTATGTCCAGAGAAATAAAACTGGCTTAGGATGTTTAGCCTTTTGGCAACGAGTTAGGACATTGAGAACAACACCAATAGTCAGTTAAAAAGAAGGCAAATAATTTTGAGCGATTTTCTTTGATTCTTAAGGAGTTGACAGGATGTTTGTGATACTGCTCAACTGTTGTTTATTTGAGGAGTAAATGCTGAGTTTGAAGAGACTAAAGAATTAGAACGGTCTGTGTGGAAAAACTACCTGCACGGATATTTTCAAAGCAGAGGAAGTACTAATTCCCTGAGGTGGAATCTGCAAGCTGTGTTATAACTGATGGGTAAAAATATATTTGGGGAAGAAAAGGGCTGAGTTGGAAAATTTTTCAAGCTCATGAAAATGTATCATTAAAACCTATGATTCATCATTGTGTTAGTCACCAGCAGATACTTTGAAGGAAACGTTTGGATCATGTTATTGAACCAGTGGTGTCAATGGTGAACTTCATTTGCTCTCATGAACTTAACTATCCTCACTTCTGTGATTTTCGGGTCAGAAATAGAAGCTGCTGTCCTCACTTGCCTGCACACAACAGTTCGATGGCTGAACAGTGGCCATGTTTCACTGTGAAGTTTTGAGTTCAAGGCTGAGATTGAAATTTTTATTGAATGAGAAGAATCATCCTCGTCCACTGGTTTTGAACACAGATGGCCTTGGAAATCAGCTTTTGTGGCAGACTTGGTAACTGAATCCTAATGAATTCAACCTAAAGTTACAAGGAAAACAGCGCTTAGAGGTGAAACTTATACTGTGGTTAAATTATTTCAAAGACAGCTAACACTGTTTGAATCACAAGTCATGTCAAACTGTTCTACAGGCTTCCTGTGCTATACAAGGTTAAAATAAGAAGTGGGGTCTTCATTGCCACACAAGTTTGTAGTAAATGTATATTCGGAGCTCAAACTACAGTTTCAGCAGTGTTTTTTTTTGAACCTCAATGCAAATGTAAAGGAAATTTCCATTTTTCAAAATCCATTTACCTGTGCAATTGAAAAGCTTTCTTCTTAACCTTCAATTGGAAGGAATCACTCTTTAATGTAATGCTATTTTTTAAGGAAAATATCAAGAGATGAATTTAGTAGTATTCAATTAATACCTTCCAAGTGATGAATATGCTTAATTAAATTCATGTTTGGATGATTAAGTATTTGGCAATATCTATCCATATGAGAAGACATTTTAAAATATGAAATATGTAATCTCATTACACATCAGCAACAGCAGATGAACATTTGCAACTCATTCTGGTGATAGGGAAAAATCACTTTGAGCCTCAATTAAATGAAATGTTACTCCTTAAAAAAAGAATTCCAATTTTTCTCACTGTTAGACCTGTACTACAAAAAAAATTGCATTCCATTATTATTATATTTTGAATTTTCTCAAAAAATTGTGGAAATTTGTTTTCTCTCATGTTATATATAAGTAACTATGTAATATACTTAGGTCACAAATGCCTAAAATATTTATTATCTGGCTTTTACAGAAAATGTTTGTCCACCCCTGACTTAATCTATACTGGAAATGTCCAGGGCCCAAACAAATAAGTAGACAGACAGACAGTCAATGACCAAAGATTCCATTTTTTTTGAATCTTGGTGAAATCTTAAATCCTTAGTCTAATGAATGTAACAAGATGGAAACAGACCCAGAGACACAGAGAACAAGTTAGTGGTTACCAGAGTGGCGGGGGCCGAGGGGTGGAATAGGTGAAGGGGATTGAGAGGTACAAACTACTAGGTAGAAAATAGATAAGTTACAAGGACGTAATGAACAGCACAGGGAATATAGCCAATAATTTATAATAGCTTTATATATGTGGAGTAGAATCTATAAAAATATCGAATCATTACGTTGTACAAGGGAAAGCAATATGATATTGTAAGTCAACTATACTTCAATTAAAAAAAATCCTTAGTCTTGCAGTTTAGCTGATTTTGTGTGTGTGTGTGTGTGTGTGTGTGTGTGTTGTCATCTCATCAGTGAGGAGTGAGGTCATCAGGTTGAGGTGGAGATCAGTTTTAATTTGCTCTGAGTCAGTTCTCTGCAGTAGAATAACGAAGCCCTTTATTTGCCAAAAAGAAACCCAAGGGTTTAGTGGCCTGAATTGGCTAAGCTGGTTTTTCCTTTATGGGAACTGTCTCCCTCTGAAGCAGGCAGATGCCTCTGGGGATGGAAGGGCAGAGGTGGAGGAAATCCTCTGGGGTGCTGGAAGAGGTTGTGGGAGGGAGTGAGTTCAGAGGCCTTTGGGCATGCCTGGGATGGTGGGAGAGAACCGGGGAGCCCCGGAGCCAGGAGGGAGCACCGGGCTCCCGGCAGGGACCAGGCGTGGCGGAGAGCTCAGCGCAGCCCTCTGCCTGGGTCAGAGCTGTTGTTTCTCCTTCTGTGTCCCCCTCAGACAGCCTCTCTCTGCTCCTTGCATGTTTGTGTTCGACAAGGGGGGAAGTAACCCTGTTTTACAGGTGAGGGAAATGAGGCTCAGAGAAGCTAAGAAACTAACCAGCAGCGTAACCGGCGCAGTCAGTGTCAGGCGGAGCCAGGACTCAGACCCAGGACTCAGACCCAGGACTCTGCCCCCCAGTCCAGCCCCCGTGCCCCTGACTAGTGCTGTGCCGGAGCCCTCGTCAGCTGGTCGGTCAGAGGACGTTCCCATTCAGACGCTACTGAGCTGCAGGCCCACCATTAGGTCTGCTCGTTGGTCTCATGAGGCCCCATCTTTCATGGTGTGGATTGGCATATATTAAGGCAGTAACCTCTTAAGTAAGTTCTTTTCTTCCTTTACTCACATCCAAGACAAGAATGCTAGTGTTAGGAGTTTTACAAGCAGAGATGATAAGGTTCTGAAAAGGTAAGTGAGGGACGCTGAAGTCGGATTTTCCCTTTTCATAGTTTTGCTCAGGTCCTCACAGGACTCATGTCACATGAAAACTTGTTCTCCTCCTGCATCATGGGAGAGATGAATCTGGAATCTTCCAGGTAGTCTGAGCAGTTGGTGCAGGCCCATCCTGTGCCCCTCCCCCTGGTGGTGTCCGTCCTCTGAGTGGCCATCCCCTCTGGTGGGGGAGGCCCTCCCCAGGAGGCAGCCTGCCCCCTACCTGGGTGGTTCCAGCCGTGGGGAATGGCCATCTGCTTGGAGCTACGATCCACCTGGGAGCTCTGCTCCCTGGCTCCCATTCTGCCTTCTGGAACAATGTAAATCAAAGCTCATCATATTATTCCTCCGTGTGATTTCACAAAACAATTGTCCAAGCTGCCTCTTCCATCTCCTCTTCTCTGTGTCTATCTCTTCTGTTCTTTTAACCTTTTGTCTGGTGACGAGGTCTCCAGAACACTCAAGGTCCTGGCTGCCATCTCTGGTTATGCTATAGTTTGTCAGCTCCTCTCATAAAATGTGGCACTCAGAACTAATGGGTTCTCATTCCTTCCTGTGTGTTTATTCAATAGATATTACATGAGCTTGCTCTGTGCTGAATCCTGGGCATGTGTCTAGGGAATAACAAGATTCAATTTAGTTCCTGACTTTTGTGGTTTTTGAGTAATTTAATAATCAAATAATCACATACAAAAACAACAAGCTGTGATGCACGCTGTGAATTACAGCACAGGACGCCTGCGGGAGGGTCTTAGCTGCTGGTGTCTCTGGCCTGTGGGCACAGAACGCAGAGCTGGATCGGCCCCAGGGGAGATTCAGGATGGCAAGTCCTGAGAGCTCACAGAGGACCTATAGCACACTTTGGACTACTCACTTCCAAAAAGTGAGGCATCTCAGGTACCTTCAGATCTGGTCATCTGTATTCAGACTCATTCTCTCACTTCTGGTCTCTGTCTCCCCCCAGCCCCTTCTCTTCTGAGGAAGACATAGGGAGAGACGGGCCAGAGAAGCACAAAACGAGTCTCGGGGAAGGCTCTGGAGGAGTTTTGAGACACAGCTCCTAGGCTCGGCCCCTTCTGGGGTATGTTATGTCTGGGTGGCTGTGTTTCACAGATGCCAAGGTCTGCCCCTCAGTAGAGATGGAACTGAAGGGATGTTTTCCTTGGGCCTGGAGCCCCAGTTTGAGCCAAGGCTGGCTTGGTTGTCACAGGCTGGCTGGCTGACTGAGTCTCAGAGCTCTGGCTGTCCACTGTGGCCAGGAGATGGGGGAGGTCAGTGGCTCCTCCTGCCAGCCTCAGTGTAGCGACAGCCCCGGCACAGACTGCATGGCACACGTTAGTGATACGGGCCCTGAAACCTGGTCCCCTCACCTGGGCTGATAAATAACAAGAGGTTAACTGATAACAGTATTATTGTTACCCTTTTGCTCTGTTTATCATTATTGTTGTTATTACTGTGCACTAATTGTGCTCATCATGCAAAATCTAAAGAGGAGTTTCATCTCACCAGGGTACCCTGGGGCCTGGTAGCTCACCCAGGTCAGCAGTAGCCACAACACATTATGAAAGGGCCAGACCTCAAGAGCAAGGTCCCCTCAGACAGCCTCCTCCCCTCAGCCCCCTCAGGGGTCATAGCTGGAGCTGGTGGCAGTGTTCTGACTTTGCAGAGGATGAGGCCCACTGGGAGGAGAAGGCAGAATGGCCTCAAGAGTTGAAAGAAGTTAAATCTCAACCCATATGGTGGGCCAGGGAGCAAGGGGCCCACCCCCAATGTTCCTGCCTGCCTTTGGCATTAAAAAGCTGGATTTGGAGTGTAACCTAGTTATTAGACGGCAAGGGGGATATCAGGTCCACAGAGTTCAAGTTTGAGGGCAAAACTAATAGACACAGAAAGCCTGGAAGAGAATACAAGTCCCACGTCAGTCCCCTTTGAGGCTAACCTGAAGTCACACAGTAGCTGCCTGCTCTATAAAGCCTTCCTAGAGTGATTTACCCAGCTAAGCTTTGGGGGCAGGTGGGTGAGTTTAGGGTGCCTCTTAGGAAGCGCCAGAAACAGCCATCCTGAAATGAAATCAGTGTAGGCTATTCTGTGGGCTTGGGAATTGTCACGTAAGAGGTTAACATGGTGCAGGGGTTGTTGGAGTGACAATGGCAATAAAGAGGTCACCATGGTGTTTTAGAAAAAGGAGAGTGGCAGAGGTTTGAATCTAGATTTTTTGTTTCTCTTGGCAGTGTTCTGGGAAAGGACATTCTGGTTCTTTAGTTAAAATATCTCTCAAGGTGAAAAATATTCTGCCCTGACTTTGTTTTCTGTAAGCTGGTGATACACGGTGTAGGCTCCTTATGAGCTTTACTCATGACAGGCACGTCCCAGTGCCCTGGCCTGAGGTGAGGCCCCGTGTCTGTTATATGTGAATATTGGTGTTTGGCTCACCAGCCGGGGACGCTGAGTGTGGTTAGTGTGAATCAGACTCCTGGAGCCTCAAGACCCTGGGGGAACCCACGAGCGGCTCCTTAGACATCAGCCTACTTAGTGGGACAACTCACCTCAGATTATTCCCCAGGGGTGGCTGCTACCCAACATGCTCCCTTGCAGCTTTCTGCTTGACCTAACCCCAGCTGAAAGCTGCCCCAGGTTCACTGTTGCAATTTGTATTTGTAGTTTCTTGTTATGGAAATAGGCCTTCTAATGAGAGAAAGAAAAACTGTGCTCACATCCCAGCTCTTTGACTGATCACTTATGGGACATTTTACCTCTGTGTTTCTTAGCTTTCTTATGGATGAAACAGCTGAGAGTGGGAAGGAGAAAAGATGGTATTGGTTCCTTCCAACTCTGTGGATCTTGGTTCTAAGATGCCCTGGGCATGGTCTTGACAGCGCATCAGGAGTCAGGGGGGCATCATCCATTCATCCACATCAGTCAGCTGCACCAGCTCATCGAGTTGCTCTGGAATTTGGCATTTCTGACATGTTTTGCTCTGGATCTTACCACTGTGGTCCTCCTTTTCTGCTAGTATTCAGCCCCTACAATTATAAGCATTTGTAAAGAAATCTTATAGTTGCTCATTGAGTCCTGAAGAGATTCCTTCGCACAGGTGCCCGAGATAAGTGGATTTCTCAGATCAGGGCCTGAGCTATGCAGGAGGTGGACAGGGAAGAGCCCCTAGGTACTGACAAGGTGGCACAGCACCTGGCACAGCTATCGCCAGCTTAATGGATCCCCAGACTAGACAGGATGCGTGTTTAGTTGCTTTCCAATTCTGATAAGGATAGCACTTAGTTAAGCACCTTGTTCAGAGCAGAGGCTCAGTGAAGATGTGTTGAGCTAAGATCAGCAGCCACAGAACTGGCAAGACTGTGTTGCCCACACATGAGCCAACTTTGGGGTGGGCGTTGGCTTCTCTCTGACTGGGGAGGAAGCTGCTGTGTTGCCAGTGACCCCCGTGTATGGAGTAGGCTCTTATTGTTGGCTCCTAAAGTGGGTCTGGGGCCTGATGGTGTACTGACCACCATTTACAGGAATTGGGGGCCTCAGGAAGTGAACTGGCCTGCAAGGAACAAGATGGTCTCCCATGGAACACGGTGGGATTGGCCCTATTCTGCAGGGTTAGTGAAAAGGGAATGGAGCCAGCATCTGGGGGCAAGTGAGTGATTGAACACATGGGAAGAAGGCTAGACAGGGGTACAGGGAGTCAAAGGGCTTCCACAGGAGTCCTCACTGGTGCAGAGTCCTTTTGGACACATGACTCCAAATGCCACTGCCTTTGAGCTGCCTTTGAACTGCCTTTGAACTGCCTTTGAGCTGGTCTTTGTAATTTCTTCAGCCAGGGTCCTGAAACTTAGGAATGGAGCCTTGGTTTTGTTTATGAAATACTTGGAAGATGGAAAAGAAGAAGAGGAAACATAAGGGGAAAGGTGAAGAGAAGAGGGGAAGGTGAAGTAAGAGGAGACTATAACAGGTGAAGGAGGGAAGAAGAGAGAAATTAGGAGACAGAACAGTGGGAGAGGGAGCTAGGGGAGAGGTGGAGGGAAGGGGAGGAGGGAAGAGGAGGAGAAGAGATAAGAAGGGCAACTGGAGAGACTCAAGGAGTTCAGGCCATGGAGGCCTGGGTACCATGACCCTTGACCCCAATATCAGAGGGTCCTGTGTCATGCTTGTACCACCCATATGGTCTTCAAACAGAACCAGGGTTGCCAGTGGGGAGACCTAAGCCGTTTTCCAGGGCAGTAACTCCTTAGGGTAGAGAGGCAACAGTCCAACATGGACATAAAATCCCACATGTAGAAGTCATACAAAACTCTCAAATTTGTCACCAATGGGGCTTCTCATCAAGCATTCATTGAGCATTTCCTACATGTAAGGTCATAGTGTGTGATTCTGAAAGGAATAGAAAGCCAGGATTCCTGCAATCAGGGAACTTACACATCACAAATAGCTGCAGTGAAAGCCTGAACATGCTCGTGTCTCCTGATGGCTACTGAGCTATGAGGACCAAGTGGTTACAAAGAAAAAAAAAGATGTGTTTATCTATATTTATGTATCTATATCTATATCTATAGGTTGTCAATGGCTAGAACTAAAAGGGGAGGAGAGGTGGAAGTTTGCAGCTGGGGACCCCTTGCTCTGCTATGTGGTCCTGTGCTCATGGGAGACAGACATTAAAGGCACAGGGAAGGAAATGTACCTGGGCCTGCTGGTGCAAGCTGGACACTTCAGTGCTGACATCTGAAGGCAGAGCAGAGAATAACATTTCATCTGTGGAAAGTCTCAGACCCTGGGGTGGAGGCTCAGGGAGATGGAGGGGAGAAGCATTCCGGTGGTGTATTCCCTCTTGCTCACGGTGGTGGGTCTTTTTATTCTTTTCAGACCTCCAGCTGATTGGATGAGCCCCACCACATTATGGTGGGTAATCTGCTTTACTCAAAATGCACTGATTTAAATGTTAACCTCATCCAAAAACACCCTGCATGCTGACACATATTAACCATCATACCACATATTCCCTTCATTATCCTTGTGAGGCTGATAGTTTTATTGGAGTTTAGTCATTTGAGTACCACCACCGTGGTTTTTTTACATCTGTGTATTATTTATTTCAATCAAAGTCAACTACTTATTTTTAAAGAGTTAGCCTCATAACAAAATAATACTCCAGGTAGAAGGGGTTGTTGTACTAGTAATTTTTTTCCTAATGCACTTAAGAATAAGTAACTCAAGCGTATCAAAAAAGCGCTTGTAGCACGTAAACCCACTTCACATCCTCCTCCTGGGAAACAGTCACCAGGGCTGTAGTTGAAGACAAAGAAGCCCGAGCCTCCGCCTGACCAGCATGGGGCGCACTTGTCCGGCGTCCTGGAGGCCCGGGCTTTGATCCCATCCGGGGCCCTCGCCCCCCAAGCACCGTGCCTCCGCCTCCCCGAGGGGCGGCCCGAGAGCTCCCAGACCCCGGCGCCGTGAGAGGCCCAGGCCTGAGCCCTGCGGCGCCAAGGCCCCTCCATCAGGGGCCCCGAGGCCCGTCGGGGAGGTAAGGCCCGGACTACGCGCCGCGTCCTCCCGGAACGCGGAGGCCCCTCGGAGCAGTGGCCGCCGCGCCGGAGGTGGGGGCGTGCGGGGCGGGCAGCCCTTCGGCCTCCTGCGTGGCCCCTCACCCCCCCGGAGAAGTGCGGGTTGGGGGTGGTGCGTTTGGAAACAGCGACCGGCGCTGCCTCGGGCATGTGCCCTTGAGGCGCCGGTGCGCACAGCGTCCCCTGGCGCCCAGGGAAGTGGAGAGAGCCACTTCCGGGAAGAGACGCTGCACTTCCGGGAAGAGGGGCGGGGCGCAGCCGGCTCAGCCGAGAAAGGCTGTTGGGGGCGTCGGAGGCCTGGAAAGAGTCCCTGGCGCACAGCTCACGCGGGCTGCTGGGGCGCATCCTCCTTCTGAGGTGACCAGAGTGAAGCGGGGCGGCCTGTGGGATCCAGAGCCCAGGACTGAGGTGGCGCCCGACTGAGTTGAGGGGAGGGCTGCTGGGCCCTCACACCTGCCCCGCAGGTGCGCTGGGGCTCCCCGGCACCGGGCGCACACCCTGGCTTGAGTTTTCCTATCAGTATTTTAATTTAAATGGGGTCGCAGCTTCACTTAAAACATTCACTTTAAAAGGCAACTATTCATCTCTAAAATGGTAATGGTGGTAGGTTCACCAAGGGATTGATGCCCGGATTAAATAAAACGAGAAGGTGCTTGGAACTGTGCCTGAGAGATGAGGGCTCGGTACGTGCCACTTACTGTTCTTAATGTAGTGGAAGTAGGTTCTGGGAAACGCTGGGACATGTGGTCCTTCAGAGGAGGTTTTAACTCTCCCTTCCGGGAACTTTTGGAAGCTCCTGATTTGTGGTCTAGGTTTCTGTTTCTTGTGTGTAGCCTGAGTGCCCTCACTGGCTGAGGGGAGAGGTTCCTTGTAACTCGGTTCTCCGCTGGAAATTCCTGTCGTTTTAAATGCTGAGATAGCTACTAAGTAGAGTTGCCAGCAGGTGGCCCCAGAACACCTGGGATGTGTTTGCCCATTTGGGTCCCCAGATTTCATGAGAGTTTAGGGTATCACTGCATTTTAGCAATTCTTGAGGGTGTAGGCAGGAGACCTTGGCTGCAGGGAGAATACGATTGATTTGTTACTGTAGTTTTTTTCTTCCACAAGATTGTGGCCGTTATTTGATTCATTCATATATTTATCCTTCAAATATTTGTTGGATGCCTACTCTGCTCCAGATGCTATCAGAGACTTGGTATACATCAGTGAACTAGAACAAAGACTCGTGCTGTCATGGAGCCTACATTCTAGCAGGCAGCAATAAAGATAATAGGTGAATTTTATAGGGTGTTAGAAGTGTTATGAAAAAGAAAAATATAAGCCAGAGAGTGTAGGGGTGGGTGGGGTTGTTGGATCGAGCAGATTACTGTATTGAATAGGGTGGCTAGGATAGGGCTCATCAGGGAGGCAGGATTTGAGCAAAGATTCAAAAGAAATGCAGTTAGCCAAGCAGAGATCTGGGTGAAGAGTGTTTTAGATACTATGAAAAATTTGGAGCAGTTGCAGTTACCCTTTTATAGATGAGATAATTGAGGCTCCGAGAGGTGAAATGACTTGTCTAAGGTCGACGGGAGTTTGCTGCAAAGTTGGTGTACTTTCCCCTCCTCATTTCTAGCCGCATCTCCCTTCACCAGATCACATTACCCTCTGTGTTTGCCAGGGTGATGGAGGCTTCTTGTAAAGATGCCACAATACTTTGCTTGCTTAAGTGATGACTCAAGTTGTCTTGGCATATTTACTTTCATTGGGCAATACCAAACTCTGTTTGATCTTTCTTTGTTATGTAATCACTAAATATGTATCTGCTGAGTGCTGCGGAGGAGAGAATTGAGGCATGGCCCCTACACCTAAGGGACTAATAATCTGTCCATAAGCGTTTTAGGCTTTCATTTCCTCTGTTTCGTCTCCTTTCCCTACTTCTCCCAAACAAGTCCACTGATGATCTCCGTCTACAGCTTACCCTTCGAACTGAGTCAGATTCTCAAACTTAGTCACCCAATCTTGGTGTCTAGGTTCCTGAACTCTCCCCCAGATTCCTTTTGTTGCCAGTTGATACGTGGTGCCCGGTTATCCCTCAGTCACGGGTCTGCACTCCCGCTACCTGTGTTGGACCAGTGTGAGACCAGGCTTACGCTTGTTCTCCACTCCTAGGCTTTGATTACATGTCTCACCTGGATCCTTAGTTACCCTCCAGAACTGTCTCCTTGCCACGTTTGTTTACAGCTGTAGAGATCTGTCCACTTGCTTGGAGGCTCTGTGTCTTCCTGTTAGAAATTGTGCCCTTTGCTCACTGTTCTTGGTCCCTCGAGTTGCCTTCCTGAGCCTGCGTCAGTTCTCTCAGCCTCTGGCCCTGAGAACGCTGGACATGTGCTGAATCCCCTTCCCTTTCTGCCCACACTTGCGTGAGGAGATTGTGGTACCCTGTGTAAAAATTCCTTGATGATGGCACTTGTGAAATAGCAGTGAAGGACAGAAGGCTGCATTTTCAGGTAGTTAATGTCTGAGAACTAGTAGTTTAGAGGAGAGGGGAGCTTGGAAAGCCTGTAGTGGACAAAAATGAGGAAACCTCATCTTGAAGGATGGGTAGAATAAACAGGTGGAGGGAGAGAACAGAGTTGGAGTGAACATGAGACGGCACAATGAGAGATTAGCTTAAATGGAATGGAAAAGGTGTGTTTGGAAGTGGTGATGGGAAGAGGTATATAGGTAGGGCAGGGCTGGAGCAGGGCCTTGAGCACCAGGTCAAGAAGTTTGCATTACAACATCCAGAGCTGTTCTTTAATTGGGAAATTCCCAATAGTTAGCAGAAAGGCATAAAGAGGGCATGGCATTGGGAACTGTATGTCCTGCATATCTCTGAGGATCTCAAATCTGCTACATTTCTGAATGCCCCATATAAAAGAGACTCCCTGGGTTATTTTGTCATGGCATCTTGTTTCTTACGTGTTGTTTGCTTGTTTATTCTCAGTCTCCTCTAGCGTATTCTGGAATGAATGCTGCCAGAGGATAAGGACTCTGTCTACTTTTCTATCGTGTCCCCAGAATCCAGCACAGTATCAGATACTCCAAGCTCTGAAAATACGTATTGACTGGGGGAATAAACTAAACTAAGGTTCTCCAAACCTGCTCTGCCCTCTGAATGCTTGAATCTGTTAGTGCTCATGCCATCTATCTGGTCTGCAGAGTTGGATACTTGGAGTCAATCTTGATGAAGACATGAGCACAGGACCGGGCTGCCCCTGAATTTTACTTGGGGATGGTACTCCCACTGAAACCTGTTTTTCACTCCATTATGACAAGATAGCACTGCGTACCCTGTTCCATTTTAGATGTAAAGACTGAAAGCATCACATCTAAAGCATGAAATGTAAACATTGAGAGGAAAGGAGTGAAAACTCATTGAGAGGCAGGGCCACAAAATGTAAATTACATATTTCTCCATGTAACCATGTTAGCTGTTTGGTTTCTTCCAAGGGGCAGAACCACACCAGGGTTAAGAATATGGGCTCTGGAATAAGATCGCCTGGGCTCAAATCCTTGTTCTGCCAATTACTAGCTGTGTGTCTCTGGGAAAGCTACTAAGCCTCTCTGTGGCTCAGTTTTCTCTTCTGTGAAATATGGATAAGAATAGTACTTCTCTCACAGAGTTATAGTGATTAATTCTTAGAGCAGTGCTGCCACATATTAATGTTCAACAAGAGTTAACTATAATTATTAGTTCTGGGGATTTCAATGGGCCATTGAGACAGCCTCTGTTCTCTTACTCTTTGGGGCTGCTGCTCAAGACAGGCAGCCTGGCTTCATCAAGATGTGACCACAGGTGTGGTAGGAAGGGGTGTTGGAATTTTTTGAGTGAGGAGTGAGACCTGCAGGAGATGACAGTGGCCACAGAGGGAGGTAGTAGGTCCAGACAGGGTTATTTTGGGCACAGTGTGCACATCATTCCCCGGCACAATGAAGAAAGTGTTTCCAGTTAGCTGTGTATATGCAGGGGTGTACAGATGGCTGAAAGAACTCTGCACCTGCCCTGGTTTTGCTTTGTAGGAGAAGGCAGCCAAGTCTGAAGACTGGGTGTTAGTGCCTCACTGCAGTCCTGCTCTGTCCCCCCACCTTCTCCTTCCTCCAGTGACTCTCTCCCCAGCTCAGTAAACACAGCCGGACTCTTCATTTCAAGAGTGGTGGTGGTATTGAGGTGGGCCAGGAGGGTTTGGTGCTCTTACCAAACTGGTTTCCCGTAACAAGTAACTTAGAGTTATTAAGAAGTTAATAGATTTGATAAGCAGTTATTTTATCCTGTAGAGTGATTTTATTTTGCTGAATCTTGAGATGGTTGGAAGTGAAACATTTTAGAGCTACAGAAATGGCTGTGGCCAACTGTGTGCAGTGTTAATGAGGTCTTCCCCGTCCCCTGTGGGCTTCACACAGGCATGTTCCCAGGGCCCCTCATCCCAAACTGTGGGACCTGAGGTTGAAGACATCAGCATTCTTCTCCTGTAAATGCGAAAGGCAAGCGCAGATATGAGTCATTCCAGTTTGAAAGAAGGTGCGATTGCCCAGAACCTTTATTTTTTTCTGCTCTGCATCTACGCTGAATAGAGATTGTGTAAACAGGGATGGGGGGAGTTGGAGACGAATAAAGAGCAGGATGCAGTGAGTGGGTCTGCGTTCTTCCCTTGTCCGAGAGCGGGCGTGAGGGTGGTGGTTTTTTTTTTTTTTTCTCAGAAAGGCATTGCTGTATTTTCTGAATGAGACCTTGATCAGGGTCACCAGTCTGCTTTGTAGCCCAAATCCTCTGCCCAGAAGTAAAGGAGTCTCTTTAAACGAAGATTTCCAGTATCAACAAACAGTCCTCTCTAAGTGTGGACATCCTAGATCTGAGGGAACACGTGCCTCTCTTGGTGTCAGCAATGTGACTGCAGGCCTTGTACGGAGGCCCCTCAGTGCCGTGGAGGAGAAAATGGGGTTTGGCATGTCTTGGCATGAGTGAGGGGGCTGAGTGTCTCTTAGCCCAAAACGTCTGAAAGTTCCAGTTGCTCCTGTTCCCTTCCTGGATACTGGCCTCTCTTTCTCTTTACCATTCTGATCTCGTCACTTCTCTATTCTATCTCTAAAGATTTGAGTCTTAGGATATGGTTTTACCTTGTCCGTGTGGGTCCATCTGGACTGTCAACCTCAAATCTCTTCATATGTGGGCCCCTCTCTCCATTCATCCCTCAACACATTCCCAGAGCTGTTTCCAGAGCCAACACCAAATCCTGAACTGGAATTCTCTCTTGACAATGATCTCAGATGCCTCTATGTGCTCCCTCAGGTCATTTCACACATTCGGTGCCAACTTGATTTCCCAAGACTGCTTATTTTGCTGCCTGGCTGGCTTTGCTTTGCGATAATCTCTTTCATCATTCCCTTCCCCTTGGTGTGTCTGGCAGCTTGACTTCCAGTGTAAGGAGTCCTCAGTTCTCCTTCTTTTGTTTGTTGGCGACATCTACCACTCCTCTCTGATTGAACCCATAGTTCTGGGTTATTGGATTAGAAAGTTAGAGTTTGGTAGGATTTTTGAGGTGACTATCTCCTCACCTTAACTGAAAGCAGACTTTTCCTGAGTGACACGACTTTTCAGCAGTTCCAGTGCAGGGAACTCATTCTCCCTCGTGGGGTTGTGGCTGGAGATGGGCTCAGCTTGCCTTTGCTCACCACCCTGGCTCCTTTCAACGACCATTCTTCCACTGATGCATGCACACTCCACCCTCTTTCCAACCTCATTGTTCCCTCAACCGATCTCCTTGCCCTATAACCATATTTAATGAGGACCTTGGCTCCTGTCTCTTTCCACCCTGGCTTTTGCCATCATTCTGGAAAACTCAACCAGCATCTTGGTGATGCATCTGGATCCTTCATTCTTATAGTCCATTGATTTCCACCTCCACCTCCCCTTTAGCCAGCCATTCAGTGGCTGCACCCTGAGCCTTGTCATCGTCTGGAACTGCTCCACCTCTGAATCCAGAACTCCTGAAGTTCCGCTTTCTGATCACACAGCATAGCCTTCTAAGTCTTCTATTCCCAGTTTCCTACTAAACTTAATCTTAAAAAATAAACACTGTTTTTACTTTGAGTAATTGCATGCCTGTCATCCAGAATTGATAGTAATAAGTATTTTGTCATTTTTGCTTCAAGTCTTAATAAAAGGAATAAAACCTTACAGGTACATTTAAGTCTGCTGTGGTCTTCCCTCAAGTTCTGATCTCGTCCTCTCCGCGAAAGCAACCACTGACACAAATTTGGTGAGTGTGTCTGTGTATAAAATGTAATGATTTTTGGGCTTTAAAATCTACGTAGTGTACTGCACTTGATTTACAGCTTGATTCACTCATTGCTATGTTTAAAAAATCAATATACACATAATAAATAGTCCATTCCTTTTAAATGCTCCATAACATTCCAGTAGAAGTGTGTAGTGCAGTTTATTTATCCGTTTCCACATTCATCATTACAAACTGCTTAATCAAATACCCTTCCAAGTGTCCTCCCACACAGAGTAGTCCGTGCTGTGCTGTGGAACAGGCAGGGGCACAGCTAGCTCTGGCGCCTCTGTGTGAGGTAGGGAGGCTTCCTCTTTGCGTGGGCCTGTCCTCTGGACACAGAGCTTGGCAAGTGAAGGGCGCCTGGGGGAAGAAACAAGTACTCAGGTGGACATAGCTTTGTGCTGGGGGTGGGTGGGTTCTTAAGTGGACGCGGATTGGATTTCTTGGACTTGCTCCCTGTGGGCACCTCTGGACAGTGGACAGACTTCACAGCTATAAGTGGTGTCTTGTGTTAAGAAGAAAAACTTTACAGAGTCACACCGCTGGGGTTCAAATTCTAGCTTTTGTGGCCATAGCTAATTACTGCATCACGGTGCCTCTCTCCTTATCAGTAAAGTGGGAGTGTGGCATTCTCTCTCTCATGGAGTAACTGAGAGGGCAATGTATGGAAGTGTTTGCCATATAGTACGTTTTACATAAACGTTAGATATTATCATACATGTACAACTTCTTTTAAGGTACCAGATACCGTGAGGTCCTGCAGGATATTGCCTAGATGCCGCAGTGGTCTCGGATCTGGTCTTCTTGCCACTGATGTCATCCCCTTCGTGTCTTGCCCCAAAAATGACCTTTTAAAGTGCAAATATAATCATGTGTTCTCTGCTTAAAACCCTTTGTTGGTTCTTGCTATCAGACCACAGAGACCAAAACACCTTAGGAGGGCTTCCAAGGAGCCTTTTGGTCTGGTTCCGAGGTTTCCAGAACCACATTACGCCATGTCCCTCACATTCATCTTATATCTTAGCTGTGCTGAGCTACTGTCAGTTCCTTTAGCACGTCTTTATTTTTTTATCTTTGGGATTTTGCAAGGATAGTTAACTCCCCTGGAATACTCTCCTTCCCTGGTCAACCTGGCATATGTCCAGTTGTAGAGATTCAATGCACGTTTCTCCTAAACTCAAAAGGCTCATCTGAACCAGCTCTTCCTTACCACTAAGTATAGTTAGCCAGCACTCTCTACTTTCAACCACTGCTGCACATTAGTAATATCTTTTTTATTCTACTTTTCACACTGTCATATCTTTCCTCCATGGGCAGTGAATTCCTGAAAAACAGATCTGTCTTTCTTGTCTTTGTTATCTCCAAAATCTAGTATAGAATCTGACAATTAAATGATTAATCATTTCCTTTAGTCTTTCTAATGAAAGAATGATATTCATTGAGAGCCAGGACAACAACCATATTATCTGGATTCTGATCAGTCTAATTCTTATCCTCAGCTTTCTGTTGGAAGATGTGTGGAGATGTGTTTGGCACGTGGCTAGAGCCCAGACATCCATAGATATGTATTGTCCCAGCTGTTCCTCATGTGACAGGTTAGGAGAGAAGAGTGGAACAAGTCCTTGGAAGGGAAGAGGAATCAAAACTGCTGGCAGTATGGCCCCACAAAAGCCAAGAGACCATTTTGTTCTTTTTAATCTGGTGCTATGTAGATAAATCATTTGTTAAATTAAAGCCACGATCTTATTGCCAAAATCTGAGTCACTTTGGTGACAGCATAGGATATGCGTTGTAATTTATTCATTTCCTCCTCATGTCCTTTGGTCCCGTAAATATTTACATCTTAGGAGTAAATGGTCACTTTGGTGGTATGATTGCCAGACAGAACTCCTTGTTTAGACCCTGAAATTACATCATTAGGTAATGATTAATGTCTTTTATACATTTTAATTTTATATGGTGTATTTTTCTGGAACGAAATGTGCCTTGAAATCAAAAGAATATCAGCTTGGATTTTGATAAACTTAGAGAATTTCAGGTTCAACTGATGTCCTGTTAAAACCTTACTGCCAAGGAAGGAAAGAGACCTTGCTGAGTGAGTATGAAGATTTGCTTTCTCTTTTTGGCTCTAAAAGTAGAGCCGCGCACTGGTTTTCAGAGGAAGACAGGGAAGGAGACTGTTGCTTAATTTGGATCCATTGTGTGTCAGAAGTGGTGCTAGTCAGTAGCCTGTAGGAGAAGGAACATGGGGTTTGAGGCAGACCATCTGAGTTAAATTGCAACTGTACCACTCAGTCCGTACCTTTAGGTAAGTTTTTGTTGCTGTCTTTGCTCATCAGTTCTATAGTTTATAAGGGTGCATAATGATATTTTACTTTGCTTTATTGTGAGAAAAGTGATGCATATTGAGTCAGTTTCCCTTCCTTTTATTTCATGTGGTAGAATAAATAATATTGTTATTAAGTAGTTTGAATAAAGTTCAGTTATAGCAAGTTACTAGCAGTAAAGGGGAAAATTCCTAGCCCTGGATGAATCTTGAAGGACTGACTTTAAGTGGATGCTACTCAAGCCTTTGGTAGTGTCCCTCCGAATTCTGTCCTTGAGCTCCTGTTTGAGCCCATATAGATTATCCCACTGAATTCCAAGACACCACATATTCCTTTACCTCCAGGCAGCTGGCCTCTCTTCTGCCTCCCATATCTATGTTGTAACTGAGAGATTCCCTTACACCCTTAAACTTTAAAGTTTTCATACCAGAGAAAGTGGACAAGGTAACTGTAGTAGTTTTAAAATATGTCCTTAAATTGTTTGGCATTTCTCTCTTTGAAAGGTGGGGGTTCTTCTGTTTGAATTTGAGTTGATCTCAGTGACTTGCTTGTAATGGGTGGAATACGAAGAAAGTGATTCTATGTCATTTTTGCGGCTAGTTCAGAAAAGACCATGAAGCTTCCACTCGGTTTTCTTGGGGAAGGCCGGGAGTCATGTCAGGTGTCTCACCTTAGGACTGCCAGGCTGCAGAGGCCACATATCAGTGCTCCAGGCAGTGGCCCAGCCCAGCTCCCAGCTGACAGCCAGCATCAGCTTCCAGTCATACGAGTGAGCCATCTCTTACGTTTGACCTAGTTGAGCCTTCAGATGATTGAAACCCCAAGTGACATCTGACTATAAGCGCGTAAGAGACGTTAGGTGGGAGCCACCAGCTAAGCCCTTCCAAATACCTTACCTACAAAATTATAAGTGGAATAAGGTTGTTTTAAGCTGCTGGATTTTAGAGTAATTTATTACTAGTTCTAGTGACCAGAACAGTTGGTAAAGGCAGATATGCATTTAAGTGATGGGGAACCCAATGATGGGCCTCCATTTCTTCCCTTTGCAACTTGTTATTCTCTGTTTGTAAGCAGGAAGAAATCACAAGCTCAAAGATCTGAGAGTTATTCTTGAATCCATCCTCTCTCTTACCCTCCACAATGAATGCATCAGCTAGTTCTTTTGATTCTTTTAAATATATACCAATTGTAAAATTTTGCTCCCTCTGTCACCTCAGTCCTGTCCCCAGCTACTATAATTTTTTACACTAATTGCAAACATAGGTCATTTTCCTGTTATTCTGTTTCTACTCTTGCCTTTAATCCCAGCTAAAATCTATCCTCTATCAAGCACTTAGAATGATTTTTTTCAAACAAGAAAATCATATGATTATCTCAAGCTCAAAATCCTTCAAAGGCTTCCTTGTCAAATCAGAATAGAATTCAACCTGTTGCACAAGTGCCCAAAACAAAAATAGACAAATGGACTAGGTTAAACTTAAAAACTTCTGTGCATCAAAAGACACAACAGAATGAAAAGACAACCAATGGTATGGGAGAAAATATTTGCAAATCACTTACTTTATAAAGAGTTAATGTCCTAAGTATATAAAGAAGTCCTATAACTCAACAATAAGAACAAAAAATAACCTGATTAAAAAAAGGGCAAGGGACTTGAATAGTCACGTCTCCAAAGACGATGTATAATGATCAGATGCTCAACTACCTAATCATTAGAGAAATGTAAATCAAAACCACAATGAGATACCACCTCATACCCATTAGGATAGCTACTATCAAAAAGAACAGAAAATAACAAATGTTGGTGAGGATGTGGAGAAATTGGAACCCCTGTGCATTGTTGGTGGGAATGTCAAATTCTGCAGCTCCTGTGGAAAAGTATGATAGTTCCTCAAAATATTAAAAGTAAAAAAATTACCATATTATCCGGCAATCCCATTTCTGGTATGTATCCAAAAGAATTGAAAGCAGGATCTCAAAGAGACATTTGCACACCTATATTCATAGCAGTGTTACTCAAAGTACCAAAAGGTGCAAGTAACCCATATGTCCATCAACAGAAGAACAGACAAACAATGTAGTACTATACTTACAGTGCAAGATTGTCAGTCTTAAAGATGGAGGAAATTCTGATGCATACTGCAGCATGAATGAATCTTGAGGACATTATTTGAAATGAAATAAGCCAGTCACAAAAAGACAAATATAGTTACATGAGTTATCTAAAGTAGTCAAATTCATAGAAACAGAAGGTAGAATGGTGGTTACCAGGGGCTAGGGGAGGGAGAAATAGGGAGTTGTTGTCTAATAGGTAGAGAGTTTCAGTTTTGCAAGATGAGACATTTCTGGAGATTGGTTGCACAACAGTGGAGTATACTTAACACTATTGAACTGTATACTTAGAAATGAATAAGATGGTAAGTTTCATGTTATGCATTTTTCTTACAACACAAAAATATCCAGTGTCTTTACTGTGGCTTCCAAGATGCTACATCATCTAGTCCCTGCTTAATTCTCAAAAATTATCTTCTACTGACCATTTTCTCAACCCTCACCCCAGAACCCCTACACGCCAAGGCACTTAAGGGTGGGAGAAACCTAAGGGATTTGGTTAGAAATTAATTTTTGATTTTCTTATAGGAGAAGTGAGGCTGGTTCACTACTCTGAACTTCTTTTGTCATGTCCAACTCCTTAAAACCTGTTCCCTCCTAGGTTTTCCAACAAAGTTTACATCATTATCTTTCCACAGAAATAGCTGTTTTTAAATCAGAGGTGTCAAGTTACCAAAACAATGGGAAAATTTCATTCCTCGTTTTACTTGAACTATTGAACCTTTAACAGAACTCTTCCCTTTTCAGTGAAAAGAGCTTGGACTTGGGAGACAAAATTATGTTTCAAATCTTGTTTCCACCACCTACTTGTTATGTGACTGTGGGCTGAGCTTTTAATGGCGAGTTTTCTCAATATTCTAGCCTTGGTTCTCACTCTCTGCCCCCTCATTCAGTCAAGCCTGTAGCTCCATCTGTAATGGCAAACATATACTGAATGCTTGTTGTACGCTTGGTAGCATTTCATGTATCATCACAATCTTCACAACAGTGTTAAAGTAGGTACTGTCATTATCTGTAATCTCTACATGAGGGATAGAGATCTTGAGTAAGTTGCCTGAGGTACATAGCAGATTAATGATAAAGTCCAGACTCTTGCTTGGATAGCATTTGGCTCCAGAACGTGGACGTTCACCCAGTTCAATAATCTACCTCTATACAGATGACTTGAGTCTCATCTCTTGTATGAAATAGAGACGTTTATATCCATTTGCTCACAAGAAAGCTCCACCTGAGTCTTTCTTGGGACTCTCAAGCTCATGATATGCAAAACTGATGTTACCATTTTCTGTCTCTCATTTTGTTCCTTGCCTCATTGAATGACCTCATCCTTCATGCACTTGCCCAAGTAAGGATCCTCGAAATAACCCTAGATTCCTTCCTATTCTTTACCTCCAGATTCAATCAGTGACCAAATTCTTTTGACCTTGTTGATCAGATATCCTCTGGCCACTAAACTGGTTCCAACTCTCATTTCCTCTCTCCCTTGGATTGATATGCTTTGGAGAAAGTTTTTGTGCAGATAAGGGAAGATGGAGTCTGCCCTGTAAGATTGTCCCAGTCAAAGAAAAACTTAGACACATTTAGTTATTTTGCATGAAAATTGTTGATTCACATGTGAGGGAGGTGGTTGACTGAGTTACAGAACAGAGTCAAAGATAACATTCTGTAAGGGAAGTAGAGAGGACAGAGAAATACTGTAGTCTGGGATGTTCCCAGTGAATCTTGTTTGCACTTTTTTGGGTAAATAAATGATTTTCTGTTGGCTAGCAAAGAGGAGTGTCTGGTAGTTCTATCCTCTGGTGAACAGGAATATGAAAGAAAGCAATTTCAGTTGTTTATGGGTTCTTTAGAAAAACATTGAGCATTTAGCTGTAGGGTATACATACCTGGTTATGTCCATCAGTTGTAATGTCCATCAGTGTCCTTCCATCAGTACCTCCACTTCAGTTAGGCTGGGTCACCAGTGTTTCCCTCATTACAATTTTTAGTTCTTCAGCCTGTTAGTTAGTCCTGACTCTCTAGGGAAGGGCCACAGGTGGGAGCTCAATTAGCTGGTTGTGAGACTGGAGGCAAGGTGGCAAATTGTGTCACAGAAATGGAAAGAAACATTTTGTCCATATTTGTGTCATAATGAGACCAGCATATTTTGCATTGTTTGGATTTTTGTAGTGGTATTTGGGGACTGCACTTCAAGCAAGGAAGCAGGATACCCATAAGAAATAGTGCCCCCTTCATGTGGCTTATGGAGCACATAGACATGAGATTGTTTGAGGCTAGTTAGAAAAATGAGCTTGTTTGTTGCTTTTCATTCAATCACTGTCCACTGAAGGTTGTTTAAATTAACAAATGATTTGTTTAGCTTATTTTATTTAAGTAAAAATCAATGAAAGGATTTTAAAAAATATTTAACATTTTATTTATTGTTTGTTGAAGTATAGTTTGTTTACAATGTTGTATTCATTTCTGATGTACAACATAGTGATTCACTTATACATATGTATATTTCACATTCTTTTTGATTATAAGCCATTACAAGGTGTTGAATATAGTTCCCTGTGCTATTCAGTAGGCCCTTGTTGTTTAGAATCTGCAAATCCTGAACTCCCTATTTATCCTTCCCCACCCTCTTTCCCCTGGTAACCATAAGTTTGTTTTCTATGTCTGTGAGCCTGTTTCTGTTTGTAAATAAGTTCATTTGTTTCTTTTTTTTAAGATTCTACATATAAGTGATACCATATGGTATTTTTATTTCTCTTTCTGATTTACTTTACTTAGTATGACAGTCTCCAGGTCCATCCATGTTGCTGCAAATGACATTATTTAATTCTTTTTTTTATAGCTAAGTAGTGTACCATGGTGTCTACATATCACAACTTCTTTATCCAGTCATCCATTGATGGATGTTTAGGTTGCGTCCATGCTTTGGCTATTGTCAATAGTGCTACTGTGAACATCGAGGTGCATGTATCTTTTTGAATTAGAGTTCCCTCTGGATATATGTCCAGGAGTGGGATTGCTGGGTCATAGGGTAGGTCTATTTTCATTTTTTTTTTTTTTTAGGAATCTTCATATTGTTCTCCATAATGGCTGTAGCAAACCACATTCCCACCAACAGTGTAGGAGGGTTCCCTTTTTTTCACACTCTTTCCAGCATTTACTCTTTGTGAACTTTTTAATGCTGGCCATTCTGGCCAGTGTGAGGTGATACCTCATTGTAGTTTTGATTTGCGTGTCTCTGATAATAGTGATGTTAAGCATCTTTTCATGTGTCTATTGGTCATCTGTATGTCTTCTTTGAAGAAATGTCTACTTAGGTCTTCTGCCCAGTTTTGGATTGGATTGTTTGCTTTTTTGGTATTGAGTTGTATGAGCTGTTTGTATATTCTGGAAATTAACCCCCTTGTCAGTTGCATTATTTGCAAATATTTTCTCCCATTCTGTAGATTGTCTTTTCACTTTATTTATGGGTTCCTTTGCTGTGCAAAAGCTATAAGTTTATTTAGGTCCCATTTGTTTATATATTTTTGCTTTTATTTCTATTGCCTCAGTAGACTGCCCTAGGAGAACATTGGTACAATTTATATAAGAGGATGTTTTTCCTATGTTCTCTTCTAGATTTATGGTGTCTTGTCTTATGTTCAAGTCTTTAAACCATTTTGAGTTTATTTTTGTGTATGGTGTGAGGGAGTGTTCTAACTTAATTGATTTACATATGGCTGTCCAGCTTTCCCAACACCACTTGCTGAAGAGACTGTCTTTTCTCCATTGTATATTCCTGCCTCCTTTGTCAAAGATTAATTGACCGTAAATGTGTGGGTTTATTTCTGGGCTCTCTATTCTGTTCCATTGATCCATATATCTGTTTTTGCGCCAATACCATGCTGTTTTGATTACTGTAGTTCTGTAGTATTGTCAGAAGTCTGAGAGGGTTATTCTTCCAGCCTCATTCTTTTTCTTCAGTATTGCTTTGGCAATTCTGGGTCTTTTGTGATTCCATATAAATTTTAGGATTATTTGTTCTAGCTCTGTGAAAAATGTCCTGGGTGATTTGATAGGGATCGCATTAAATCTGTAGATTGCTTTGGGTAGTATGGCCATTTTAACAATAATAATTTTTCCAATCCAAGCACATGGGATATCTTTCCATTTCTTTAAATCATGTTTAATTTCCTTAATCAGTGGTTTTTAATTCTCCGTGTATAAGTCTTTCACCTCCTTGATTGGGTTTATTCCTAAGTATTTTTTTTTCAATGTGATTTTAAAAGGGATTTTTTTTTTTTTACTTTCCTTTTCTGATGTATCATTGTTAGTGTAAAGAAACACTAGTGTATGTTAACAGAAATTTCAGCAACAGATTTCTATATGTTAATCTTGTATCCTGCTACCTTACTGAATTTATCAGCTCTAGTTGTTTTTGCATGGAGTCTTTAGGGTTTTCTATATCTAGTATCATGTCATCTACGTATAGTGACAATTTTACCTCTTCTCTTCCAATTTGGACCCCTTTTATTTCTTTTTCTTGCCTGATTGCTATGGCTAGGACTTCCAATACTATGTTGAATAGAAGTGGTGAGGATGGGCATCCTTGTTTTCCTCTGGTGAAAAGGTTTTCAACTTTTCATCATTGAGTATTATGTTGGCTGTGGGTTTGCCATAAATAGCTTTTATTATGTTGAGATATGTTCCCTCTATACCCACTTTGGTAAGAGTTTTTATCATAAATTATGTTGAATTTTATCAAATGCTTTTTCTGCACCTATTGAGATGATCATGTGGTTCTTTCTTTTCTGAGTGTGGTGGTGTATCACATTGATTGATTTGCATATGTCAAACCATCCTTGTGGCTCTGGAATGAATCCAACTTGATCATAGTGTATGTTTTTTTAATGCATTGTTGGATTATATTTGCTAATATTTTGTTGAAAATTTTTGTGTGTATATCTGTCAAAGATTTTGGCTTGTAATTTTGTTTTTTGGTAGTGTCTTTGTCCGCTTTTGGTATCAGGATGACTGTGGCTCCATAGAATGAGTTTGGGGGTATTCCCTCCTCTGCAATCTTTTGGAAGAGTGTGAGAAGGGTTGGTATTAGTTCTTTGTATGTTTAGTAGAATTCCCAGTGAAGCCATCAGGTCCTGGACTTTTGTTTGCAGGGAGGTTTTTTGTTGTTCTTGTTGTTGTTGTTGTTACTGATTCTATTTCATTTCTGATGATTGGTCTCTTCAAATTACCTATTTCTTCTTGATTCAGTTTTGGTGGACTGTATGTTTTTAGAAACTTGTCCATATAGAAAGTCAGGATTTGAAGTACTTTTGTAAAACTACTAAACTCAGAGTTAGGGGACTTGAAATCTAATTTTTATTGGTATGGATTATTTCTGTGATAGACTCATCTGCAAAATGCAAACATTGGCCTAGATACTGTCTAGTAAACTTTCTGATCTGATATTGTGGAGAAGAAAACTTGGGTATGATTATTATAGTGGGATATTCCTTGTAATGGTACAAGCTTGTTCACATTTTTACCAGATTTATTATATCTTCTCTCAAAATCATAAAATATATGTGTTTTCTTTCCAGGACAGGAGGGCATTTTAAAAATTGCTTTTACGTTGTCAAGAAATTTCAACAGTTTCTCTGCTCTCATTAGTTTCCATTGGAAAATATCTCCATGCGTCTTTGTGAGAAGGGCCTATGGTCAATATTCAGTTTCCTGATCTTTGTTTGACTTGCCTAATACCCACTTGGGTTGATGTTTTGCTAATAATTATGATGATATCTATGATTGAGCTAGCCTTTTTTCATCTTGATGGTGACTACATGGAATAATGACTATGTTGGAGAATAACATAAGATTTGATTAACTTTTTTTCTTTGGACTACCTATTTCTTTGGAATGATATATATCTGTTATTTGGTCACGTATTTTTCCAAGAATAGAGGAAAAGGATGTCATTCTTATCATGGGGAAGTAAGTCTTTTGGGGCCTATGAGAAATAAGTATGGAAGAGACAAACAATGATGTATCATCAATAGTTTATTTTCAATTTTCATGCAGTACAGGTTTTTTGATTTTATATACCTAAGGTGATTAATGAATGCAAAAATACAGAGTTTCAATACAAAGATAATACAGGCAGGTGTACTGAGACCTGATATTAATATAGCAGATTTGGCTTACAGAATGGTGATTTTACACCTTTGGTTACTTTGAAATATTTGGCAAATATTAATGTAACAACATTCAGAGTTCTAAAATTTACCGTTCAAAAGAAAAGTTCATACTTGAGCTTCAATCTCCCCAAATACTCATGGATTTCTAAATTTAGCACTGATTGGAATTGCTTTCTTCCATTCACCACTTCGTAACTGTAAAGTTCAAAGCTTCCTAGAGAAAAAAAAAGTACCTATCACCAATGGAAAGAAATAGTATAACTAAATTTTTTAAAAAGATAAGAGAAGATAACCTCCCTGAAAGCATAATGAAATTATTCTTGACTCAAGTTGTGTCTTTGTCATTCTCATATTCTTTAGGTTAATTACTCAAAAAATTAATTTCTAACTTACAATAAAAGGATCTTTGGAATGGATGAAATCCCATCTGTTTCAAAAGATCACTTGGATGGCCATATGTTCCTGGGTGTGTATTACTGCTTGTTATATTGGAGCTAATAAATTCTTCTCAGGATTGAGATCTGTCCCTGAATCCTACATGCCATACTGAGACTGTCCAAACCTTGACTGTCCATAGTCATAATCTGAACTTCCATAGCTGCCATGTCGCCAATCTTGAACTGTATCATGCATTTGTTTCCTTGAGCTGGACCTAGACTTTCTGGAAGCGGTCCCTAACTGTCTACCAGCAGTTTGAGAATAACCAGCACTGTCACTAACATGACCAACTCTGGACAATCTGTGTCTATGGCTACTGAACACAGTTGAGCTTTGTCCATATCCAGTCCCTGAGTGTCTGGAGCTGTCTCTTTGCTGCTCATGGCTGTGCCCCTGTCTCTGGCCAGCACTGCTTCCAGACTCTCCCTGGACAGAATCCCTCTCTGTAGGGGCGGGCCTATACCGTTGCTGAGATTCTGAGTGGGTAGAGCTGACTCCTGCCTGACCATGGGAAGCCCCATGTTGGTGCCTTGAACTGGACCCAGATCTTGCATGGGTGGTCAGAGTTATTCTCCCTGCATCTTCATAGGAGCCGTCGCTGTCGCTCGCCTGGCTAACACTGGATTCCCTGTGTCTACTGCTACCAGACGCAGTTGAGGTTTGTCTGTGTCCAGTCCCTGAGTGTCTGGAGCTGTCTCTTTGCTGCTCATGGAGGTGCCTCCGTCTCTGGCCAGCGCTGCTTCCAGACTCTCCGTGGACAGAGTCACTCTCTCTGTGTGCAACTCTTTGCCCTTGATGAGACGCTGAGTGCCTAGAGCTGTCTCCTTCCTGGCCATGGGAAAGCCCATGTTGGTGCCCTGAACTGGACCCAGATCTTGCATGGGTGGTCAGAGTTTGTCTCCCTGCATCTTCATAGGAGCCGTCGCTGTCACTCGCCTGGCTAACACTGGATTCCCTGGGTCTACTGCGACTGGACACAGTTGAACTTTGTCCATATGCAGTCCCCAAGTGTCTGGAGCTGTCTCTTTGCTGCTCATGGTGGTGCCCCTGTCTCTGGCCAGCGCTGCTTCCAGACTCTCCGTGGACAGAGTCCCTCTCTCTGTATGTGCCTCTGTGCCCTTCATGAGAGTCTGAGTGTCTCGAACTGTCTCTTGTCTGGTCATGTGCAGCCCCGTATTGGCTCACTGAGCTGGACTGAGATCTTCCATGGGTGGTCACAGTTTGTCTCCTTGCATCTTCAGAGTGCCCCTCGCTGTCGCTCGACTGGCGAACACTGGATTCCCTGGGTCTACTGCGACTGGACACAGTTGAGCTTTGTCCATATCCAGTCCCTGAGTGTCTGGAGCTGTCTCTTTGCTGCTCATGGCGGTGCCCCTGTCTCTGGCCAGCGCTGCTTCCAGACTCTCCGTGGACAGAGTCCCTCTCTCTGTGTGCACCTCTTTGCCCTTGATGAGATGCTGAGTGCCTAGAGCTGTCTCCTGCTTGGCCATGGGAAGCCCCATGTTGGTGCCTTGAACTGGACCCAGATCTTCCATGGGTGGTCACAGTTTGTCTCCCTGCATCTTCATAGGAGCCGTCGCTGTCACTCGCCTGGCTAACACTGGATTCCCTGTGTCTACCGCTAGTAGACGCAGTTGTGGTTTGTCTGTGTCCAGTCCCTGAGTGTCTGGAGCTGTCTCCTTGCTGCTCATGGCGGTGCCCCTGTCTCTGGCCAGCGCTGCTTCCAGACTCTCCGTGGACAGAGTCACTCTCTCTGTGTGCACCTCTTTGCCCTTGATGAGATGCTGAGTGCCTAGAGCTGTCTCCTGCTTGGCCATGGGAAGCCCCATGTTGGTGCCTTGAACTGGACCCAGATCTTGCATGGGTGGTCACAGTTTGTCTCCCTGCATCTTCATAGGAGCCGTCGCTGTCACTCGCCTGGCTAACACTGGATTCCCTGTGTCTACCGCTAGTAGACGCAGTTGTGGTTTGTCTGTGTCCAGTCCCTGAGTGTCTGGAGCTGTCTCCTTGCTGCTCATGGCGGTGCCCCTGTCTCTGGCCAGCGCTGCTTCCAGACTCTCCGTGGACAGAGTCACTCTCTCTGTGTGCATCTCTTTGCCCTTGATGAGACGCTGAGTGCCTAGAGCTGTCTCCTGCCTGGCCATGGGAAGCCCCATGTTGGTGTCTCGAACTGGACCCAGATCTTCTGTGGGCAGTCTCAGATTGCCTTCGTGAATCTTCTGAATACCTTTGGCGGTCACTGGAGTGACTGGTACTGGAATCCCTGTGTCTAGCAGTACCAGAGAGAGCCGAGCTTTGCCCATATCCGGTCCTTGAGTGCCTGGAGTTGTCTCTTTCCTGCTGATGGCGGCTCCTGTATTGTTGGCCAGCGCTGCTTCCAGACTCTCCGTGGACAGAGTCCCTCTCTCTGTGTGCACCTCTTTGCCCTTGATGAGACGCTGAGTGCCTAGAGCTGTCTCCTCCCTGGCCATGGGAAGCCCCATATTGGCTCACTGAGCTGGACCGAGATCTTCCATGGGTGGTCACAGTTTGTCTCCCTGCATCTTCATAGGAGCCGTCGCTGTCGCTCGCCTGGCTAACACTGGATTCCGTGGGTCTACCGCTACTAGACGCAGTTGAGGTTTGTCCGTGTCCAGTCCCTGAGTGTCTGGAGCTGTCTCTTTGCTGCTCATGGCGGTGCCCCTGTCTCTGGCCAGCGCTGCTTCCAGAGTCTCCGTGGACAGAGTCACTCTCTCTGTGTGCACCTCTTTGCCCTTGATGAGACGCTGAGTGCCTAGAGCTGTCTCCTGCCTGGCCATCGGAAGCCCCATGTTGGTGTCTCGAACTGGACCCAGGTCTTCCGTGGGCGGTCTCAGATTGCCTTCGTGAATCTTCTGAATACCTTTGGCGGTCACTGGAGTGACCGGTACTGGAATCCCTGTGTCTAGCAGTACCAGAGAGAGCCGAGGTTTGCCCATATCCGGTCCTTGAGTGCCTGGAGTTGTCTCTTTCCTGCTGATGGCGGCTCCTGTGTTGTTGGCCAGCGCTGAATCCTGACTCTCCATGGACAGAGTCCCTCTCTCTGTATGTGGCTCTGTGCCCTTGATGAGAGTCTGAGTGTCTCGAACTGTCTCTTGCCTGGTCATGTGCAGCCCCGTATTGGCTCACTGAGCTGGACTGAGATCTTCCATGGGTGGTCACAGTTTGTCTCCCTGCATCTTCATAGGAGCCGTCGCTGTCACTTGCCTGGCTAACACTGGATTCCCTGGGTCTACTGTGACTGGACACAGTTGAGCTTTGTCCATATCCAGTCCCTGAGTGTCTGGAGCTGTCTCTTTGCTGCTCATGGCGGTGCCCCTGTCTCTGGCCAGCGCTGCTTCCAAACTCTCCGTGGACAGAGTCCCTCTCTCTGTGTGCACCTCTTTGCCCTTGATGAGATGCTGAGTGCCTAGAGCTGTCTCCTGCTTGGCCATGGGAAGCCCCATGTTGGTGCCTTGAACTGGACCCAGATCTTCCATGGGTGGTCACAGTTTGTCTCCCTGCATCTTCATAGGAGCCGTCGCTGTCGCTCGCCTGGCTAACACTGGATTCCCTGTGTCTACTGCTACCAGACGCAGTTGAGGTTTGTCTGTGTCCAGTCCCTGAGTGTCTGGAGCTGTCTCTTTGCTGCTCATGGCTGTGCCCCTGTCTCTGGCCAGCACTGCTTCCAGACTCTCCCTGGACAGAATCCCTCTCTGTAGGGGCGGGCCTATACCGTTGCTGAGATTCTGAGTGGGTAGAGCTGACTCCTGCCTGACCATGGGAAGCCCCATGTTGGTGCCTTGAACTGGACCCAGATCTTGCATGGGTGGTCAGAGTTATTCTCCCTGCATCTTCATAGGAGCCGTCGCTGTCGCTCGCCTGGCTAACACTGGATTCCCTGTGTCTACTGCTACCAGACGCAGTTGAGGTTTGTCTGTGTCCAGTCCCTGAGTGTCTGGAGCTGTCTCTTTGCTGCTCATGGAGGTGCCTCCGTCTCTGGCCAGCGCTGCTTCCAGACTCTCCGTGGACAGAGTCACTCTCTCTGTGTGCAACTCTTTGCCCTTGATGAGACGCTGAGTGCCTAGAGCTGTCTCCTTCCTGGCCATGGGAAAGCCCATGTTGGTGCCCTGAACTGGACCCAGATCTTGCATGGGTGGTCAGAGTTTGTCTCCCTGCATCTTCATAGGAGCCGTCGCTGTCACTCGCCTGGCTAACACTGGATTCCCTGGGTCTACTGCGACTGGACACAGTTGAACTTTGTCCATATGCAGTCCCCAAGTGTCTGGAGCTGTCTCTTTGCTGCTCATGGTGGTGCCCCTGTCTCTGGCCAGCGCTGCTTCCAGACTCTCCGTGGACAGAGTCCCTCTCTCTGTATGTGCCTCTGTGCCCTTCATGAGAGTCTGAGTGTCTCGAACTGTCTCTTGTCTGGTCATGTGCAGCCCCGTATTGGCTCACTGAGCTGGACTGAGATCTTCCATGGGTGGTCACAGTTTGTCTCCTTGCATCTTCAGAGTGCCCCTCGCTGTCGCTCGACTGGCGAACACTGGATTCCCTGGGTCTACTGCGACTGGACACAGTTGAGCTTTGTCCATATCCAGTCCCTGAGTGTCTGGAGCTGTCTCTTTGCTGCTCATGGCGGTGCCCCTGTCTCTGGCCAGCGCTGCTTCCAAACTCTCCGTGGACAGAGTCCCTCTCTCTGTGTGCACCTCTTTGCCCTTGATGAGATGCTGAGTGCCTAGAGCTGTCTCCTGCTTGGCCATGGGAAGCCCCATGTTGGTGCCTTGAACTGGACCCAGATCTTCCATGGGTGGTCACAGTTTGTCTCCCTGCATCTTCATAGGAGCCGTCGCTGTCACTCGCCTGGCTAACACTGGATTCCCTGTGTCTACCGCTAGTAGACGCAGTTGTGGTTTGTCTGTGTCCAGTCCCTGAGTGTCTGGAGCTGTCTCCTTGCTGCTCATGGCGGTGCCCCTGTCTCTGGCCAGCGCTGCTTCCAGACTCTCCGTGGACAGAGTCACTCTCTCTGTGTGCATCTCTTTGCCCTTGATGAGACGCTGAGTGCCTAGAGCTGTCTCCTGCCTGGCCATGGGAAGCCCCATGTTGGTGTCTCGAACTGGACCCAGATCTTCTGTGGGCAGTCTCAGATTGCCTTCGTGAATCTTCTGAATACCTTTGGCGGTCACTGGAGTGACTGGTACTGGAATCCCTGTGTCTAGCAGTACCAGAGAGAGCCGAGCTTTGCCCATATCCGGTCCTTGAGTGCCTGGAGTTGTCTCTTTCCTGCTGATGGCGGCTCCTGTATTGTTGGCCAGCGCTGCTTCCAGACTCTCCGTGGACAGAGTCCCTCTCTCTGTGTGCACCTCTTTGCCCTTGATGAGACGCTGAGTGCCTAGAGCTGTCTCCTCCCTGGCCATGGGAAGCCCCATATTGGCTCACTGAGCTGGACCGAGATCTTCCATGGGTGGTCACAGTTTGTCTCCCTGCATCTTCATAGGAGCCGTCGCTGTCGCTCGCCTGGCTAACACTGGATTCCGTGGGTCTACCGCTACTAGACGCAGTTGAGGTTTGTCCGTGTCCAGTCCCTGAGTGTCTGGAGCTGTCTCTTTGCTGCTCATGGCGGTGCCCCTGTCTCTGGCCAGCGCTGCTTCCAGAGTCTCCGTGGACAGAGTCACTCTCTCTGTGTGCACCTCTTTGCCCTTGATGAGACGCTGAGTGCCTAGAGCTGTCTCCTGCCTGGCCATCGGAAGCCCCATGTTGGTGTCTCGAACTGGACCCAGGTCTTCCGTGGGCGGTCTCAGATTGCCTTCGTGAATCTTCTGAATACCTTTGGCGGTCACTGGAGTGACCGGTACTGGAATCCCTGTGTCTAGCAGTACCAGAGAGAGCCGAGGTTTGCCCATATCCGGTCCTTGAGTGCCTGGAGTTGTCTCTTTCCTGCTGATGGCGGCTCCTGTGTTGTTGGCCAGCGCTGAATCCTGACTCTCCATGGACAGAGTCCCTCTCTCTGTATGTGGCTCTGTGCCCTTGATGAGAGTCTGAGTGTCTCGAACTGTCTCTTGCCTGGTCATGTGCAGCCCCGTATTGGCTCACTGAGCTGGACTGAGATCTTCCATGGGTGGTCACAGTTTGTCTCCCTGCATCTTCATAGGAGCCGTCGCTGTCGCTTGCCTGGCTAACACTGGATTCCCTGGGTCTACTGTGACTGGACACAGTTGAGCTTTGTCCATATCCAGTCCCTGAGTGTCTGGAGCTGTCTCTTTGCTGCTCATGGCGGTGCCCCTGTCTCTGGCCAGCGCTGCTTCCAAACTCTCCGTGGACAGAGTCCCTCTCTCTGTGTGCACCTCTTTGCCCTTGATGAGATGCTGAGTGCCTAGAGCTGTCTCCTGCTTGGCCATGGGAAGCCCCATGTTGGTGCCTTGAACTGGACCCAGATCTTCCATGGGTGGTCACAGTTTGTCTCCCTGCATCTTCATAGGAGCCGTCGCTGTCGCTCGCCTGGCTAACACTGGATTCCCTGTGTCTACTGCTACCAGACGCAGTTGAGGTTTGTCTGTGTCCAGTCCCTGAGTGTCTGGAGCTGTCTCTTTGCTGCTCATGGCTGTGCCCCTGTCTCTGGCCAGCACTGCTTCCAGACTCTCCCTGGACAGAATCCCTCTCTGTAGGGGCGGGCCTATACCGTTGCTGAGATTCTGAGTGGGTAGAGCTGACTCCTGCCTGACCATGGGAAGCCCCATGTTGGTGCCTTGAACTGGACCCAGATCTTGCATGGGTGGTCAGAGTTATTCTCCCTGCATCTTCATAGGAGCCGTCGCTGTCGCTCGCCTGGCTAACACTGGATTCCCTGTGTCTACTGCTACCAGACGCAGTTGAGGTTTGTCTGTGTCCAGTCCCTGAGTGTCTGGAGCTGTCTCTTTGCTGCTCATGGAGGTGCCTCCGTCTCTGGCCAGCGCTGCTTCCAGACTCTCCGTGGACAGAGTCACTCTCTCTGTGTGCAACTCTTTGCCCTTGATGAGACGCTGAGTGCCTAGAGCTGTCTCCTTCCTGGCCATGGGAAAGCCCATGTTGGTGCCCTGAACTGGACCCAGATCTTGCATGGGTGGTCAGAGTTTGTCTCCCTGCATCTTCATAGGAGCCGTCGCTGTCACTCGCCTGGCTAACACTGGATTCCCTGGGTCTACTGCGACTGGACACAGTTGAACTTTGTCCATATGCAGTCCCCAAGTGTCTGGAGCTGTCTCTTTGCTGCTCATGGTGGTGCCCCTGTCTCTGGCCAGCGCTGCTTCCAGACTCTCCGTGGACAGAGTCCCTCTCTCTGTATGTGCCTCTGTGCCCTTCATGAGAGTCTGAGTGTCTCGAACTGTCTCTTGTCTGGTCATGTGCAGCCCCGTATTGGCTCACTGAGCTGGACTGAGATCTTCCATGGGTGGTCACAGTTTGTCTCCTTGCATCTTCAGAGTGCCCCTCGCTGTCGCTCGACTGGCGAACACTGGATTCCCTGGGTCTACTGCGACTGGACACAGTTGAGCTTTGTCCATATCCAGTCCCTGAGTGTCTGGAGCTGTCTCTTTGCTGCTCATGGCGGTGCCCCTGTCTCTGGCCAGCGCTGCTTCCAAACTCTCCGTGGACAGAGTCCCTCTCTCTGTGTGCACCTCTTTGCCCTTGATGAGATGCTGAGTGCCTAGAGCTGTCTCCTGCTTGGCCATGGGAAGCCCCATGTTGGTGCCTTGAACTGGACCCAGATCTTCCATGGGTGGTCACAGTTTGTCTCCCTGCATCTTCATAGGAGCCGTCGCTGTCACTCGCCTGGCTAACACTGGATTCCCTGTGTCTACTGCTAGTAGACGCAGTTGTGGTTTGTCTGTGTCCAGTCCCTGAGTGTCTGGAGCTGTCTCCTTGCTGCTCATGGCGGTGCCCCTGTCTCTGGCCAGCGCTGCTTCCAGACTCTCCGTGGACAGAGTCACTCTCTCTGTGTGCACCTCTTTGCCCTTGATGAGATGCTGAGTGCCTAGAGCTGTCTCCTGCTTGGCCATGGGAAGCCCCATGTTGGTGCCTTGAACTGGACCCAGATCTTCCATGGGTGGTCACAGTTTGTCTCCCTGCATCTTCATAGGAGCCGTCGCTGTCACTCGCCTGGCTAACACTGGATTCCCTGTGTCTACCGCTAGTAGACGCAGTTGTGGTTTGTCTGTGTCCAGTCCCTGAGTGTCTGGAGCTGTCTCCTTGCTGCTCATGGCGGTGCCCCTGTCTCTGGCCAGCGCTGCTTCCAGACTCTCCGTGGACAGAGTCACTCTCTCTGTGTGCATCTCTTTGCCCTTGATGAGACGCTGAGTGCCTAGAGCTGTCTCCTGCCTGGCCATGGGAAGCCCCATGTTGGTGTCTCGAACTGGACCCAGATCTTCTGTGGGCAGTCTCAGATTGCCTTCGTGAATCTTCTGAATACCTTTGGCGGTCACTGGAGTGACTGGTACTGGAATCCCTGTGTCTAGCAGTACCAGAGAGAGCCGAGCTTTGCCCATATCCGGTCCTTGAGTGCCTGGAGTTGTCTCTTTCCTGCTGATGGCGGCTCCTGTATTGTTGGCCAGCGCTGCTTCCAGACTCTCCGTGGACAGAGTCCCTCTCTCTGTGTGCACCTCTTTGCCCTTGATGAGACGCTGAGTGCCTAGAGCTGTCTCCTCCCTGGCCATGGGAAGCCCCATATTGGCTCACTGAGCTGGACCGAGATCTTCCATGGGTGGTCACAGTTTGTCTCCCTGCATCTTCATAGGAGCCGTCGCTGTCGCTCTCCTGGCTAACACTGGATTCCGTGGGTCTACCGCTACTAGACGCAGTTGAGGTTTGTCCGTGTCCAGTCCCTGAGTGTCTGGAGCTGTCTCTTTGCTGCTCATGGCGGTGCCCCTGTCTCTGGCCAGCGCTGCTTCCAGAGTCTCCGTGGACAGAGTCACTCTCTCTGTGTGCACCTCTTTGCCCTTGATGAGACGCTGAGTGCCTAGAGCTGTCTCCTGCCTGGCCATCGGAAGCCCCATGTTGGTGTCTCGAACTGGACCCAGGTCTTCCGTGGGCGGTCTCAGATTGCCTTCGTGAATCTTCTGAATACCTTTGGCGGTCACTGGAGTGACCGGTACTGGAATCCCTGTGTCTAGCAGTACCAGAGAGAGCCGAGGTTTGCCCATATCCGGTCCTTGAGTGCCTGGAGTTGTCTCTTTCCTGCTGATGGCGGCTCCTGTGTTGTTGGCCAGCGCTGAATCCTGACTCTCCATGGACAGAGTCCCTCTCTCTGTATGTGGCTCTGTGCCCTTGATGAGAGTCTGAGTGTCTCGAACTGTCTCTTGCCTGGTCATGTGCAGCCCCGTATTGGCTCACTGAGCTGGACTGAGATCTTCCATGGGTGGTCACAGTTTGTCTCCCTGCATCTTCATAGGAGCCGTCGCTGTCGCTTGCCTGGCTAACACTGGATTCCCTGGGTCTACTGTGACTGGACACAGTTGAGCTTTGTCCATATCCAGTCCCTGAGTGTCTGGAGCTGTCTCTTTGCTGCTCATGGCGGTGCCCCTGTCTCTGGCCAGCGCTGCTTCCAAACTCTCCGTGGACAGAGTCCCTCTCTCTGTGTGCACCTCTTTGCCCTTGATGAGATGCTGAGTGCCTAGAGCTGTCTCCTGCTTGGCCATGGGAAGCCCCATGTTGGTGCCTTGAACTGGACCCAGATCTTCCATGGGTGGTCACAGTTTGTCTCCCTGCATCTTCATAGGAGCCGTCGCTGTCACTCGCCTGGCTAACACTGGATTCCGTGGGTCTACTGCTACTAGACGCAGTTGAGGTTTGTCTGTGTCCAGTCCCTGAGTGTCTGGAGCTGTCTCTTTGCTGCTCATGGCGGTGCCCCTGTCTCTGGCCAGCGCTGCTTCCAGTCTCTCCATGGACAGAATCCCTTTCTGTAGGGGTGGCCCTGTACCGTTGCTGAGAGTCTGACTTCCCAGAGTTGTCCTTTGACCAGACATGGTCCAACCAATGTTGATTGCTTGACCTGAACCCAGTTCTTGGTTGAGTTGATGTGGATATTCTGCCTGAATCTTTTGATTGTTCTTCATTATTACTGTCCTGACTAATAGTAGCATTTTTTTCTTTCTCCCTTCTGTATTCTGAGAATCCTTTTTCTTGTTCTGTTTTTGAGTGAGTGTGTTTGTTATCTATGTTTTTCTGTCTGGAATCATTGTTTTCTCTTGAGATTGCTGTTTCTTCAGTTTCATCTAATTGATTATTAATTTGGGAAAATACATATGTTTTACCTCCATTGTATGAGTTGTTATATCCTGATCGTCTCCATTTTGCACCTTCTTGTTTTGTATCATCATAAACCAGTGCTAGTTGTTCTTCTTCATTCCCCCTGATTTTTGACTTGTTCTGTCTTGTTTTTACCTCTGTAGATCTTGACCTCTTTTTATTTTTCCCACTTGACCCAGAATGTTTTTCTCTGCTTTCGTCTTCATCTATAGAATTAGAGTCATCATCTTTGTCTTGTCTTGTTCCCAATATTGACCTATGCCTATTTTTCCCTCTTTGGCTCTTTGATCTCACTGTGTCCCCTTTTTTATCACTTGCTGTATTACTGGATTTTCTCTTTCTTTTCTCTTCTCTCTCTTCTTGTTCATCTTCTACATCTTCATTTTCATTATCTTCATTCTTGTTATATCTGTACTTTTTCTGCTTTTTCCCTGATGCTTGGAAATTTTGTCTTCTGGTAGACTCATAATATGCTTCAGCCAACTTGAATACCATCAGAAAAAATTCTGAAAAATCTATTTCCATGTTGTGATCTATATCAAGGTTATTCATAAAGACATCAGCAATATCTAGGTCATCCGGATTCTGTACAGAGGGAAGACAGAAGGGGACAGTACATTTGAGTGACTCACACTGTCAATTTAATAATTCAAATTAAGTTTAGGGAACATGGATCTTGGTATAAAAAGTGGAACCAAATCTCTTGTTTTTTTCTTTCATGTTGTTTAGCTTATTTTGATCCAGGAGGATACTATAGGTACTGTACTAAAAGAAATAAATCTTAAAAACATATGGTCAAACAAAAAGATTTAATGGGGCAAGTGCCACTTTTTCCTGTCTGAAACATGAATATTTTATAAAATTTATAATTGAATTTTGTTTTAAATATACCTAATCATTACTGATGTTAGGAAGAATATTATAAAGAACTTCTTTGTCACTAAATACATGTAATAGTTTTCCTCAGAGAAATGGGTGTGTGTGCGTGCACAGTCACCTGTGTAGGTGTATAGTACATAAAGGGAGGGAAGCAAATTACATCTGTTTTGAATTCAGATTAATTGTTATCCTATTGCAAAAGCAATAATTCACAAAGCGATCCCAGCAATTCTTTATCAGAATATTGATGCAGAACAGAAAGGCTATGCCCTACAGTCCTGGCAGATATCTTTTACCTGCAGGATTGGCTGAAACTCCACTTCCAGAAGTTCCTTCAGCTCTTTTTTGCTCAGTGTGTTAGTCTCTTTATCTGTGTTTGAATATTGGTGGAATAGGTCGATGATGGCAGTGATGTTTTCCAGAAGAGTAGACATCTTTTGGGAAGTATATGTGAACCTAGAAAGAAGAAGTTAAAATGCACTTATCTTGTGTTTCTGTTCCTTTTCTAGGTCACAACAATTATTGTAATGTATTTCCACATTTTTAAACCTGTATCTCCCCTAAGTTATCCAGCTTCAAAAATGGAAAAAGTCAGAAAAAACTTCTACCATCTGCATATGAAAGTCAATACAGAGTTTCACTGAATTAGTAAAACTGCCAGTCTTTTTTTTTCTCTTGAACACATTCACAGCAGGATTTAGATAGCCTCACAGACCTCAGGATGCTCTAGATAAGATCAGTCCTCTTGTAGGTCTGGCCATTGTCCATAGCAGGATTTTAGAAAGGCCCACTGGTCAGCTGCCAGAAAATTTGCTCATACAAATTTGCTGAAAATCAATTCTATAAAAGCTAATATGCTAAATGGTCAGTGTATTGAGAGACAGTTTTCAATAAGGCAATTTGCCAAATCGTCAAACACTCAATAAACATTCACGCAATTTACTTTTTTTCCCCCTTCGAGAATTCATGAAGTTCACAGCATTTTAATTGAATAGCATGAGTTTAACTGATTTTCAATATTATAAAAAATTTTTTGGATTGGCTTTCACTTTTCCACATAAGGAATAGCATTGAAAGATTATTTAGCTTATTGGGGAAGGAAATAAATTATTAAGTATGTTGGTAAATCCAAATGAGCATTTGTTTTACAAAAATGTTATATAAATTATATTATAAAATAATAATCACATTACTTTATTAAAACATAAAACCAGAAACTAAAATCCTATAGAAGACAATAATGTCAAAGATGTCTGTAGTAGTCAAGAGCTAAAGCATCTGTAAACCTTGCATTGTTTGGTAACAGGTAATAGGTATTGATTAATGTTTGTCATGGTTGGGCATGTAAAGGTTGATAAAATGGACTGCACTGTTCATTCAAAGACTTTGTTAAGGAGAGAAGGAAAAGCCACTTAGTGGGAGGATATATGCAACACATTTAACCAGTAAATTTCTCTATCTTGAATATAAAAGTAACTCCCATAAATTAATACAAAAATATAGAAACCATAACAGAAAAATGGATAGATAGCAGAGGAGCTTTGCAAAAAAGGATATCTAAATGGCTAAGAAACATGAAATGTTCTCAATCTTATTATTCATTAGGGAAATACAAATTAAAATTACATTGTGAGACCATAGCACTGTCACCAAGTGACTAAAAAGACAAAATGGAAATATAACCTTCCTAGTAGCAAATATTGGTGAGGATTTGGAGAAACTGGATCTTTCATACACTCCTAGAAGGCACATAAACTGGCAGAAGTACTTTCAAAATTTGTTTGAATAAGTAAACCTAGTTACCCCCCCCCCCAAAAAAAAACAAACACAAGCAAAGAGAAAAATTTTTGACAGTACCTAAGACCATCAATTTACTCCTAGGAATATTCACAATAGAAATATATACACACTTGTAACCAAAGATTATGTACAAAATATTCATAGGCCCATTATTTATCGTAGCCCCCTAAATGGAAACAACTCGAACATCTATCAATAAAAATGAATAAATGAATTGTGCTATTTCCATATAATAGTCAAAGGTGAGAGTGAAGGATAGCATTGACCAAGTGGTAGTGGTAGACAGGGGGACAGGTGGATTGGCATGTCTTATGGGCAGAGTTGACTGGACTTGATGGTGAATCTGTGTGGTGTAAAGGAAAGACTGGAATCATGCATGACTTCTAGATTCTGACTTGAGCAAAGAGTTACTTTTCACTACTTATGTTATTCCATCATCTCTCTTCTAAACTGAAGTCCATCTCCCTGCTCGTACTGTTGCCTATTTTTCACTTAGCAACCCAGAACAATCTTTCTACTCCTCCTGTTAAATACTCTCCAGCGGCTTCTCAGGTACTTAAAATAATGTACAAAGTCTACTATGCCCCTCTTTACACGGTCTACCCCGTCTAGCTCTCTGATACCACCATATTCCACTGTTCCTCTAGTTAAACATGCTCACTGCACACTAGCTTCTTTCTGTCCTTTAAAGCGAGTTTACTCCTTCTTTAGAATCCTCTCATTTGCCTTGGCTAGTTTCTTCTGTCATTATGATCTCTGCTAAAAAGATAGTTGCTGAAAGAGGGCTTTCCTGGCCATCCGATCTAAAGTCCTCTCCTCCTATATCTTTACTTTATCACTCTTATTTTCTTCATTGTTCATATCACTATTTGAAATTCTTATTTATTTATTGCTTAGGGAATGTCCCCCTCTATAAAATATAAGCTCCTGAGGGTAGGGAGTTTATGTTATTCACTGCTGCATAATCAGCCAACAGCAGCACTTGACAAATAGAAGGTAGTTAATATATATTTGTTCAATGAATGAATGAATAGATAATCCAGCAATATTAAGAGAGTAGCCTTGTAGAAAGCAAATTTATGCCCTCATTTTCCTTCAGTATCAAAGTTAACTTTTAGTAACATTGCTGCTAAAAATTAAGAACCCCAAACATCCAACTTTTTGCCTCAGAGTACAATACATCCAGAACTCCACCTTGCTGAACAGGTTAGATGTATCCCCTCTCACTTACGTCCTTCACCAGAAGAGCAAGTAGAACGTAGCCTGAAGGAGCTTGCTGGGTGCTGAAGGCTGGAATAATGCCCTTTTTATAGCAGGTCCATCCAGGGAGGAGCCATACTCTGCAGGATGGTCTGATTCACTCCTAACCAAACCCAGACCCACCCATATCTCCACCTCTATTTCTCTAGTGAGGTGTTTACTTCCCAAATCGCTCACGTACTCATCTGTACTTGTTTTACCAAGTTCCAAAATTAAGTTTACATCATTCCCATATATTGGGGATTTTATGGAAGATTCCCTTTGGCTAGCATTGGCTCTTTGTGTGCAAGGTCCATACCTTCTGTGTTTTTTTTTGTTGTTGTTGTTGTAACCCCCACTTTGACTTGGTAGGTGCTTGATAAATATCAGTTATAAGCATACATCCTTATCCTTGTCGCTAGAGGTGTAGAATGTATACTTACGGAAACTCAAATTCAGTTTATGGTAGGAAGACATCACAAGCACCTACCTGCATGTCCCTTTTTACCTGATAATTTTATCGCTGAATCCTGAGAGAACTTGCCAAGAAGTGAATGTTGATCCTCTGGAAGTTATAATGAATGCAGAGAAGATAAACAAATTTAATTTTGATTTTTTTGAAAGAGAGCAAGCAATTGGGCTCCTGATTAAAAGCAGTGATTGCTGGCTTGAATCTGTAAGGCAAGGATCACTAATCTTGTTTTCAAGATTATTACACTGGAGCACTTACTCTTCCAGTGGGTTAAACTATGGGTTTTCTCATTGATCCTCGTAAATATACAGGAGACTCCTATCCTTGGCTACTCTCTTGATTTCCAGACCGTATGTTGCGCAGATTACGTTTCCACTGGAATCTCCCCCAGTGACCCCAGGTCATGCTGTTCAACACTGAACTCATTCTCCTGCCTCATATCAAAGCATATTATCCTGCAGAAGTCCCCGTGTTGGCTAGCCGTGCCTCCATCCACTGTGTGTCTAAAATGGTACAGTTCATGTTCTGTTCCTCCCTCTTTTGCCCTCATGCTCATGTCATGACATATCACTTCTACCTAGACTTGTGTTATTTTTTCTTCCCCTTGGGAGTATATGAGTTTTAATAAGAAAATTTACTTGAAAAAAGTACACTGGAAAACAGATTGACTCTTAAAACAGCAGAATACACGTGTAATGTATTTGTTTCATAATATGACAAATAATACTCAAAAACATGTGAAAATGCTTGACTCTATTTAAAAAGTGCCCACAAGGATTTTTAGAGTATGTTGAGAGAAGGCTCTTGGGAGGAAGAAGTATTGTACCCATACGAATCAAGAAAATGATCCTCCTTTTAGACTTGTATTCTTAATATTCTGGCCTATTCTCTATTTAGGGCTGCACTTTTCATTCTGGTCCTCACCATCTTTCAGTTGGATGTTAGTGAAAAGTGTCATGACTGGCCCCTCCACTATCAGCCTGCCTCATTCATCTTTTACTCTGATCTTACCATTCCTTCTGCTGGCTCCTCCTTACCTGTGGAATTCCAGATTTCTTTACTTGACATATAAGCCCCTTCGCAATCGGAATGAATCTGTATCTTTTTTAGCTGCTTCTCTTGCCACCTGTATTTTATGGGAAAAATCACTCTCAATTGGTCAACATTCCGTGGACGGTCTTTTAATGGTCCACCAACTGTTCAAAATCTCTGCTTGCTGTCCTACTACCTGGAGAGTCCCTCCACCTTAGCTTCTCTTCATCCTTTGGGACCCTCCAGAATCATCACCTCCTTCATGAAGCCTTACCTTACATTTCCAGATCGATCACAGTTCCCTCACAGACTCTATTGATCTCTCCCATAGCACTGGTGACCTTTTATTTTAATTATTTATTTATGTGTCTGCAGCAGCCCCCAACTTCCCAATTTTGTGTTTCTTCTCACCCTGGTATTGGTTGGGCCTGAATCATCTTTTGTGTTCTTGGGCCCTTTAACAGTTCCTGAGACATGATCAAATAAGAAGTGCAAGGGTGGGGTGTGTGTTGGGGGGGGCAGTCTTGCTTAGAGCTGGTGAGATAGAAATGTGCTTGAAATTTTAAAACTTTGTTTAATGCCCTCATTTCTAACCTCTTGAGGCCACCACTTCTTTCTTTTGTGGATGACTAACATCCACAGAACCCAGGTCTGCATTTTCTCCTATTTTCTTCTTGGGTTTAATTGTCTTTTTGTGCCAGGAGTTACTGTTATTGTCTCTCTCTTATCAGACTATCAAATAGTAATAATCTATTGCATGCCCATTAAGTGCCAAGAATGTGTTAAGATTTTGCATGTATTTCTTCTAACCCTCAGAACAACCCCATGAGGTCATTGCTATTATCCTTAATTTTGAGATCAGGGAACTGATAGTGACAAGGTGCCCAAGATTACCCAGTGAGTAAGTTACAGAAGTCGGATTCACCCCAGGTTATCCTGATTCCAACTCCCTCATTATTTCCACTGACAATGTTGCTCTGGGTGTGAACTTTTCTCCTTTTCTCAGCCTATTTATATTTTTGGTGTTTTAAACAGTGGTTTCTCTCAAAGTACCCTGTGTCCGGGGTGAGCTTAACTGTGGAAACCATTGCAGGGGCAGCCGATAGACTAGATCATGCAGTGTGAGTTAGCTGAGGAAGGTGGAGTCCAGAGAGTGGCACGGATGGGCAGCCTTGGATCTTCTGTTTAATTGACAATTCTTGCAGATTCCTATCCATGTAGAGGGCAGTCCTAGTAGTCGGCTCCAGAGCTGTTGACCATGTTATGATCCTTACATTTTTTTTATCAGTAACTTGGACGAAAATGTGGGCAGATGGCAAATATTTTTAGGATAGACTGAGGATCCAAGGAGATTTTAGCATGTCACACCAATAAGTCAAATCTAATAAAAATGAATATTATTAAAATGAAAGTAAATTCTGACCTCACAAGGACATTAAACTTCACAAGGACAGGGTAGAAGACCTGAGTGAAAGGAAGGGCATCGTGACCGTGGCGGTGCGATGTAGTAGCTGTAGAGGGAATGCTATTTCAGCTTGCATGAGAAGAAGCACATTAACTAGAACAAAGTAAGTGGTGGTGTTCTCCGCTGGGCATTTGTCGGATTGTTTCTGTAGCTTTGTATTCAGTTCCGATGACTGCTTCTCAGTAGGGATGTGGACAACTTGCGTGTTTCGAGTCAAGTAAATAGGATGACTGGCTAGATGGGTGGTAAAGGGAACAGGATGAGAAACAAGTGGATGGGAGGTGAGTCTGTTTTCCACGATGTGAAATTGTTACTGTGCTTGGGTTGTATAGAAACTCAGATAAACGGGTAGGGACTGTAGGGAAGCCTATTTTGACTTTGTATAGGAAGAACATTTTAATAGTCAGAGTTGTCCAAAAATGAAAAGATTTATCTTTGGAGATGGTGAGCTCCCTGTCACTGCCTAGAGAATTTTGAGTTGGATGAGCTCTTGGCAGTCAATTAGTCTAGCTTCCTCATATTGCATTTGACAACTAGAAGATCCAAAGCTGCATGGCTGATAAATCAACAGTGCAGGACCCAGGCCTCCAACCCAGGACTTTTCACTCCAAATACTCTTCCCATTGCACCAAGTTACATTTGTTACTGGGAGGTGAGCGTGAGACAGGGATATGTCAGAGGGTTGTTAAGGAGGGAACATTGGGTGGATGTCTGATAAATCCCTCTTTCCACCTGAGAGCTATGAGTCTATGATTCAAGTAGATTTCTTTGATCCAGCTTAGATAGCTATTTGATCAGTGCAGTTTAATAACTGCAGGGATAACAGGACTGTACATTGTACTTTATGGTAGATTTCACTATTCCCTCTGTCTGTCTGTCTGTCTGTCTGTCTGTCTAGCATATATATTTAGGGTATATTACCATACCTTACTCTCTGCCAACACACCTGATCCTTCTTGCATATTTGCTTTTTACCTTTAAATCCTAGAACTCTTTCCCCCTAAACCTTTAAAATTACTGACCATGGAATAGTGAACTCTGAGATGTGGGGCACCTTCTCTGTCCTCAGAGAGAATTTATTTTTTGCCTCATCTTTACAAGACAGTGAAATGGCTTCAGAGGCATTTTAGGTGTCCACAGTTGTATTTTGTGGCTACCAGGATTTGTTAAGGGGTGAAGAAAACTCCCCAAATGTCAGGAGTTATTGACAAATCAGAAATTACAGGATTTCAGCCGCAATCATACGTTTGTGGTTGTCCCTCCCTTTTCCTATCCAATGGGCTGGGAAGGCACTGTGTTGCCATATGGCCTCTGGGCTGCTGAAGTGGGTCAGGTTGTCACGATTCAGGGACCAGCCCTTTGCGATGTGTGACTGAGGCTGTAGGAGTGAAGGGGAGTTGGAATTTGTGGTTAAATGATTCCCACAGGAGCTGTAGTCATCTCCTGGGAGGTGCTGTTTTGGAGGTGGGATTTCTCCAGGCTGAATATTCTCTTGGATTCTTTGGCAAAGTTGTAGCTCATGTGCCTGCTTCGCTGCCTAGTAGGGGAGCAGCGTCCGGCAGGAGCGCCTCTGCTCCTAGCTTGTGCTTACCAGGGCAGTGGTGAAGGAAGTAACGTTGATCCCGAGGAACAATTTCAAGTTGCCTCCAGTGACTTCAGGTTCTTACATTAGTCTTGTGTGTGTGTGTGTGTGTGTGTGTGTGTGTGTGTGTGTGTGTGTGTGTGTGTTGTATGTGAGAGAGAGATTGAAAGGAGGGGAGGGATATGTGGGCAGAATGAGAGTGAGAAAGAGCGTTTTCTAGATGTACACAAGCCATTTTATGCCAATCTGGATTGCCTCTCAGATATATAAACATGCCCAACATATGGACAAGTTGGAAATTGAGAACAGAATTGAAGGAATCTTGTGGCAGAAGTGTGGTATGGGATGTATGCTTATGTATGTTTAGCACGTCATTCCAGCTACTCAAAATGCAGGCCACACACACACACACACACACAATGAGAATATGGGTGAGAGAGACAGTCAGAGGAAACGACGATTAAAGACAAGTCTTTTGGATAGTGGAGGAATCTTTTCCAGGAGGACTTACGTCGGTAAGATGTTATTTTTCTAAAACCCTGGTGGTTAAAAAACCCCTCACGTACAACTACAGAGCTGGCCAGAGGCTCTCTAGGGTGGAAAGGGAGTTGCATGTATGCAGTAACTGTGTTATATGGAAGTTTTCTCTAAAAGGGACAAAAGTAAGAAAAAAATTACAGAAGGAATGATAGAAGTGCAACTGGTTACCTCACTGTAGTTAAGGAAAACGTCTTCCTGACTTAATTTTTGAATGGTTATGAACAGAGAGATCATGAATCCTCAGAGTGGCCCCATCAGCAATGACTCGTATCAGCACTAAATGACAGACCTGTCACCATTCCACATCCCATAGAAACAATGAGTTTCGGTGACAGATGCTGCAGCATTAGGAAACTGGAAAAAAAGAATCCAGGAGCAAGCTAGGACAGAGACACGATAGTCATTATGGCCAGACTTCACCACTGTCACCTGTTCCCAAAGGGTCTAGAGAAGGCCCGTGATTACAGGAGAATGTGGAAGATCAGAGGGGCTAGAACTTGGAATAAACTCCTACTCTCCTTCCTACCTGCTCCCTAATATGTAGGGATATTATAGACAGACAGATAGATTAGTGTGTATTCTGGAGGGAAAATTTCTGCAGGTGCCAGAGGGAAGTTCAGATGAAGAACAGGTCACAGAATTCGGGGATCATTCATTCATTCAACAAACATTTGTTACCAGCCGACTACTCACCGGTCATCATGCCTGTGACAGACCATCAAGGAAGAAGTCATGCTCCCTGTCCTCACAGGTTTCATAATCTAAAAACAGAGGTGTAAACAATGTGATCTGTGTTATTTTATATATATGTTTATATATATATAGCTGATTACTATTTCATTGTGTATACCACATCTTTATCCGTTCATTTGTTGATGGTCATTTGGGTTGCTTCCATATCTTGGCTATTGTAAATAGTGTTGCTGTGAATATTGTGGTACATGTATGTTTTTGAATTAGTGTTTTTTATTATTTTTGGATATATACCCAGAAGTGGAATTGCTGGATCATATGGTAGGTCTATTTTCAGTTTTTGAGGAACCTCCATACTTTTTTCCATTGTGGCTTCAACAATTTACATCCCCACAAACAGTGTACAAGGATTCCCTTTTCTCCACATCCTCACCATTTTTTATCTGTAGACTTTTTGATAATAGCCATTCTGATAGGTGTGAGGTGTTGTTTAGATTTGCATTTCTTTAATAATTAATGATGTTGAGCATCTTTTCCACATGACGGTTAGATATATGTATGTCTACTTTGGAAAAATGTCTATTCAGGTCTTCTACCCATTTTTTGTTGAGGTTGTTTTTTTTTTTGATATTAAGTATATGTGCTGTTTATATTTTTTGGATATTAACCCCCTATTGGTCATATTTGCAGACATTTTCTCCCATTCCTAGGTTGTCTTTTCATTTTGTCTACAGTTTCCTTTGCTGTGCAAAAGCTTTTGAGTTTAATTAGGTCCCATTTGTTTATTTTTGCTTTTATTTCTTTTGCCTTAGGAGACAGATCCAAAAAATATTGCGACGGTTTATGTCAAAGAGTGTTCTGCCAATATTCTCTTCCAGGAATTTTATGGTTTCAGGTCTTATATTGAGGTCTTTTATCCAATTTGAGTTTACTTTTGTATATGGTGTTAGAGAATGTCCTAATCTCATTCTTTAACATGTAGCTGTCCAGTTGTTCCAGCACCACTTATTGAATAGACTGTTTTCTCCACTGTGTAGTCTTGCTTCCTGTGTCATAGATTAATTGACTCAAGGTGCATAGGTTTACGTCTGGACTCTTTATTCTTTCCGTTGATCTATGTGTCTGTTTTTGTGACAGTACCATGCTGTTTTGATTACTGTAGATTTGCAGTATAGTCTGAAGCCTGGGAGGGTGATACATCTAGCTATGTTCTTTTTTCTTCTCATGATTGTTTTGGCCATTTAGTTTTTTTTTTTTCTGTGTTTCCATATGAATTTTAGGATTATTTGTTCTAGTTCTGTGAACAATGTCATGGGCATTTTGATGGGGATTCCATCAAATCTGTAGATTGCTTTGGGTAGTATGGCCATTTTAACAGTATTGATTCTTTCAATCCAAGATATCAAAGAAAGAGGGATATCTTTCCATTTGTTTTTGTCACCTTCAGTTTCCTTCATCAGTGTTACATGGTTTTCAGAGTGTAGTTCTTTTACTTCCTTGGTTGGGTGTATTCCTAGGCATTTTGTTCTTTTTGATGTGATTTTAAATAGGATTGTTTTTTACTTTCTCTTGTTTGGGACCCTTTGTGCTTCCTGTACCTGATACCTATTTTCTTCTTCAGGTTTAGGAATTTTTGAGCCATAATTTCCTCAAATACATTTTCGATCCCCTTCTTTCTCTTTTCTCCTCTGGGACCTCTATAATGCAAATGTTGGTATGCTTAATGCTACTGCAGGGATCTCATGGATTACTTTTATTTTTAAATGTTTTCTTTTCTTTTTGTTATTCTGATTGTGTAATTTTCATTATTCTACTGTCCTGATCATTCTTCTGTATCAATTAGTCTGCTATTCATTCCTTCTAGTGGTTTTTTTTTTTGTTTGTTTGTTTGTTTTTAATTTCAGCTATTGAATTCTTCATTTCTGATTGGGTCTTTCTTATATTTCTAGTTCCTTGTTAAAATTATACTATGTAAGTCTATTCTTTTCTGTAATTTAGTTAACATTTTATAACCAAAGCTTTGAATTCATCATCTGGTAAATTACTTATTTCTATTTCATTATTTTCTTCGTGATTTTTTTCTTGCTCTTTCAACTGAGAGCAGTTCCTCTGCCTTTTCATTTCCCATGACTTTCTCTGCCTCTGTGAATTTGGGTGCAACTGTTGCCTATTGTGGTTTTGAACACTCATGTGGGAGTGTTCCTATGCAGACTCGTGTTCCCAGGGCCTTTGGTGGGAGAGCTGGATTTGACATGGACAAATCTTTCCTCAGGGTGTGCCAGCAGCTTTCACTTTCGTAGGGGGTGGGGCTGGAGATGGAGGGGCGAGAGCTGGAGCCAGTTGTGAGACAGGACTTCCCCTCTGCTCAGTGGCTGTCACTCCCCTATCTCTGTTGGGTCTGATCCCAAGTTACTGGAACAGAAGCCCTGAAGGTCAGGCCTAAGCTGGCCCCTGTTCCCTTTTAGTATGTATTTTCCCCTCTCACTGCACTGGGAACTTTGACCCAAGATGGGGGAGTGCTGAAGCAAGGGGACCCTGTGCAGGCTCTCAGCTCATGTCGATCCCAGACAGGGGTCTGAGCTGTCTCTGGTGTGCTGCCTGTGCAGTTGTCCGTGGTTATTTTCCTTTCTCTGCTCAGACGCAGCCTTGGGTGCAAGTCCCCTTTGTCCCTCACAGCCAGTCACTCCCCCCAGCCTCTGCCGTCCCCACCCTGTCGTGGAGCTACACTGCAGAAATGGCAAGGCCTGCGGGAACCCTTGGCATGTATTAGGAGGTGAGATGCTGCTGTCAGAGATCTGGCTGCCGCTGATGTGCTGCTTGAGTAAGAGCCAACAGTGGCTGCTGCTGCCCCAGCCAGCCTCCACACCAAGACTCAATTTCCTCTGTGTCCCACAGTCAAGTCTTCTCTCTGGTTGTGACCACCAGAGACTCAGTGGCATGCTGTGCTGTTATCAGTGAGTGAGGCTAGAGCTTTTGCTTGGCTTGTGCTGGGGCATGAGCCAAGGAGGTCACAGGAAGCCGAGTCACTGCTAGAGCAGCCCTCTCTCCGCCCTGCCTTGGGGACTAGCCAGCACATGTGCACCTGAGCAGAGTCCAGGCTTCCCACATCCCTCCTGTTAGTCCGAGGGGTCCTCCAGCCAACCAAGGGAGCTCATCTCAGACCCCAGGACTAGGACATCCAGTCTGTGGTTCTCACTGCTCACTCCCCAGGGCGGTGTCCTCCTCTGTGTTCTCCTTTTTCTCCTGAGTCCCCTCCCACTGATTGCTTTTCTTCCCTTCCTACTGGATTATGCGTGTATCTGTCTTACAGCCGTGGCTGTACTGGAGTCCTCCTGCCGGTTTCCAGTTAGTTTTCTGTGAGAATCGTTCCACATGTAGATGTATTTTTGACGTGTTCTTGGGGGTAGGGGAGCGCCGTGTGCTCCTACTCTACCATCTTGATTAATTCACGTATCAAATCTTTCCTGGATCTTTCTCTTGTGAAATTATTGAAAGTCCTTCAGGATGCTGGGTGATCTGTTGGGTTCCTTTACTAACTCTGGGAGACTGAGGAGAAGGTTTTCATCTATTTTAGGAAAAGAGTAGCTTCAGGGAAATAGTGAATGATAAATGTAAATACCAAAAAACTTGGTGAAATTACTCCGGGTACATTTATTTTTTACCTCCCTTGTATACATCCTACCTTCTGCAACAGCCCCTGATTTTCATGTGGGAATTCATCCATTTTCCATTCTTACTGCATGTGGTTGGAGCGGGGCGGAGGATCTTGCTTTGACTCCGAGGTGAAGAATGTGTCTGAGTTTTACTGGGCAGCAGTGGATGAGCATGTAACCTGGGCTGACTAAGGCAGAGTGAATCTCAGGACACTGGGGGGACCACCAGTAAAGAGACAGCATTCAGTGTCCCCCCACCCTGACCCCTGACACCTTGAGAGTTGAGCCTGGAAGCATATAGGCTGAGCTGCTGCAGCAGTTCACAACAGTATGACTCCAAAACTGGAGTCCGCAGAGAGAAAAGCAAAGGTAGAAATTGAGAGACTCCCTCAACCCTGATGATACCCTCCACGCCTTGGAGGGAGTACTGTCTGCAAGACCCATGCAGGACTTTTCCATCACATGAACCAATAAATTCCTTTTTTCATTTAATAAAGTTTGAGTTGAGTTTTTCTGTTACTTCAGATGGGAGTAGAGCTAACTGATACAATTGCTGTTTGCTTTTTACTGTGTTCTACATTTATAATAAATGTGAAAAAATAGCAAAATAACCAGGGCATGTTACAGAAAGAGTGATAATAGAGAAAGGGGAGGAGGAGGAGAACCAGGCCCTCCCTACAAATGCTTTCATGGCTTCCCTTTCCCTCCAGACTGAGAGGACTGAACCAATATTCGTCAAATTGTAATTTTTTTTTTAAGGCTACATTCTTTTGTGAGCAAGGGTAGGGACCTGCCTGAGGATGTTAGAGGGCTGTCTGTAGGAGCCTCTACAGAAAGAGGAGTGTGTGTCTGTGGCCCTGCCCTGTTCAACATTGGAAGCTACCCGGCAGCCTAAGCATGGCTCCTATTTAGAAAAGGATTTGATTTTCCCTTGTCTAACTAACTTTCCTTTTATCTTCTGAAGTCAGAGTTCCAGAATCCATTTGTCCTTAGGTCTTCATTCTCTCCTGCAGTTTACCCTTCCCAAGACATTCTCACCTTCTCACAGTGTTGTGATCTTATACAATTACATTTCATATACTTTGAGCCCAGACTTTTTGCTGACTTGAGAGCATCAACACCCAGGACACCAAGGTCTATTTTTTTTTTTTAAGTTCCAGTTGTAGAGATTTGAGTCAATCATGTTCTTCACTTCATGGCGTATTATCACTATTGGTCTGTACAGATATTTTTTGGAATTACTGATTGATTGATTAACTTTTACTCCCATTCCTCTGTCCCTCCCCTACCAGATAATTGTTCTAAGGAGTTTACCATGTATTTCTTAATTTGTATAAGTTCTTTAAAATATCCATTGTTATTTTGTGTGCTTTTCTTTTGTGTAGAGCTGTATGTGGTAGATCTCATTCTGTTTCTTACCTTTTTCACTTAGCATCCATCCTGCTCTGTGTATATCCATCCGCTACTTGTGACTGAGCCATGTTGTGCCCCTACTCAGTATACTGTGTCCTTCCCCAGTAATGGACACTCAGTTTGCTTCCAGTTCCCCAGCATGAAAAACAGTGCCATTATGAACATCCTCTTATATCCATTATGGATCTCTGAGAAGTGTGCTTTGCAGGCTCCAAACACAGAGGTAGAGTTGCCTGGTTTTAGGGTATGTGTATGCTTGATTTGACTAAATACTGAGGGTGCTCTTTGAAACAGCTGCACTACTGTATTTTCCTACCAGAAGCGCTTCCTAAACCCACAGTGCATCCCAGCCAACACCTAGCATTATCTAGTCTAGTTCACTGTTTTTTCCATTTGTGTTTCCTTGATTAGTAAGTTTGAGTATCTCTGTGTATGTTTCTAAAGTATTTTGATTACCTGTTCAAACACATTTCCCATTTTTATGTTAATTTTTTTGACTTGAAGGAGTTCCGTGTATATTCTTGTATTAGTCCATTGTTAGATGTGGACATTGCAGATAATTTCTCCCAATCTGTTACTTGTCTGTTAACTTTATTCATGGTAACTTTCAGTGAACAGAAATCTTTAATTATGATGTAATAAAAGTAATCACTATTTTTGTTTTATGTTGTATACATGTTAAGTTCTGTCTACAATGTCTTCCTGCCCTGAGATTACGAAGATATTTTCCTATATTTTCTTCTATTTACTTTGTTGTTTAAATTTCACATTTAGATCTTTGTTGCATTTGCTGTTTACCTTTGGTGTAGCTTTAGGTAAAGATCCAATTTTATTTTAATCTACAGTGTGAACTAGGTTTGCAACTCCATCTATTAAGCAATCTTTCCTTTTTCCATTCATATGTGGTACCTACTTTATTGTATACTAAATTCCCATGTAAACATGGTTAAATTTCTAAGCTCTCCATTATGTTTCACTGATTTCTTTGTTGTTACAATAATATCACACTTTTTTTTATTATTATGACTGTGTAATATGTCTTAATACCTACTGGGGCACATTCCTCCTCTTTGGTCTTCTTTTGAAATGTTGACTTACCTGTTCATAGATCTTTATTCTTCCATAAAAATTTTAGATTAAGGTTATCACCTATCTCCAAACATTCAACAAAATTTTTTGACATATTTGTTGTCGTATTAAACTTATAGATTTATTTACTAGATTAATTTGGGATGAACTGATATTTGTAATATTAAGCCGCTTAGAAACTTACCTTGGTTGTGGTCTCATTTTCATTTTTCTGTAAAGAAATTCTGTTGTGATGAAATAGTTCATATTAAATACTAATTTTTCTGCCCATTGCTCCCTGTAAGTTGGGAACGTTGTGATGGGTGCTTAGTCTGATAACATCGATATGCATTACATTGCTTTAGCACAGCTGTAGTGTGACTGCATAATAAATATAATGCTTTGCCCTCTATTTCCATAACAACACCAACGAAAAGCCCTCTACTTCTCTGTGCCCAAAAGTGTAACATTTGAAGTCTAGTTTTCTTCTTTTGCTTTGACCTGATAGGTGTGCACTGGTAATAACAAATAAAATATAATGTTACAACAGAATGGTAAGCCTGGCACTGGAAACACGGTCAAGTTATAACTGCACATGTAGCTGACCCAGCACCAGTGTGAAGATGTGAAGCTGCTGCCGCACAACAGCAACCACGGACAACACATAACAAAGGAGCATCACTGCGTCCCAGTAAACTATCTTTGACGCGAAAACTTAATTTAAGCAGTCAGGGCTGCTTGGAGTCAGGGAAAATGGACCAGACAACCTCTAACATCCCCACTGATCTGAGGGTCTGCTGCACGTGTCCCAGACTGTGGACACTGTAAGGCAATCAAGTTCATGAGTGGGGTGAGCATCTGCACCTGGCACTGCTGGACATTTGAATGGGGTGGGGAAGGAAGGCATGGTTGGAGGCAGGAAGCAGAATTTCTTTACAAAAAATGAAAATGAGACCACAACCAAGGTAAGTTTCTGAATGGCCCATTTGTTAGCTAAGCAAGGAAAACTGGTTACCAATGGTGAGTTAATTAAATCATATTTGATTGCAGCAGATGAAGAACTATGTCCAGAGAAAATAAATTTGTTTAACAAGACTAGGCTTTTGGGAAAAAGAGAGGATACAACATCAATATTCAGCTAAAAACAAGGCAAGTAATTCTGAGTGATTTTCTTTGGTTCTTGAGGAGTTGACAGAATGTTTCTGATACTGCTTAGTTGCTGTTTATTGAGGAGTAAATGCTGAGTTTGAAGACACTAAAGAATTAGCCTCCGTGAACAGTCTGTGTGGAACAACTGCCTGCACGGATATTTTCAAAGCAGAGGAAGTACTAATTCCCAGAGGTGGAATCTGCAAGCTGTGTTACAATTAATGGTAAAAATACATTTGGAGAAAAAAAGGGCTGAGTTGGAAAATTTTTCAAGCTCATGAAAATGTGTCATTAAAGTCTATGATTCATCATTGTGTTAGTCACCAGCAGATACTTTGAAGGAAACGTTTGGATCATGTTATTGAACCAGTGGTGTCAATGGTGAACTTCATTTGCTCTCATGAACTTAACTATCCTCACTTCTGTGATTTTCAGGTCAGAAATAGAAGCTGCTGTCCTCACTTGCCTGCACACAACAGTTCGAAGGCTGAACAGTGGCCATGTTTCACTGTGAAGTTTTGAGTTCAAGGCTGAGATTGAAATTTTTATTGAATGAGAAGAATCATCCTCGTCCACTGGTTTTGAACACAGATGGCCTTGGAAATCAGCTTTTGTGGCAGACTTGGTAATTGAATCCTAATGAATTCAACCTAAAGTTACAAGGAAAACAGCGCTTAGAAGTGAAACTTATACTGTGGTTAAATTATTTCAAAGACAGCTAACACTGTTTGAATCACAAGTCATGTCAAACTGTTCTACAGGCTTCCTGTGCTATACAAGGTTAAAATAAGAAGTGGGGTCTTCACTGACACACAAATTTGTAGCAGATGTATATTCTGAGCTCAAATTACAGTTCCAGCAGTGTTTTTTTTGGACCTCAATGCAAGTGTAGCGGAAATTTCCATTTTTCAAAATCCATGCAGTTGAAGAGCTTTCTCCTAAACCTTCAGTTGGAAGGAATTACTCTTTAATGTAATGCTCTGTTTTAAGGAAAATACCAAGACATAAATCTAGTAGAAGCCTATTAGTAACTTCCAAGTGATGAATTTCCTTAATTAAAATCATAATTATGGATTGATGTCACTATTTGGTAATATCTGTCTGTGTGAAAAGGCATTTCTAATGATGGAAGAATCTCATTACACAGCAGCATCAGCAGATGGACATTTGCAATGGATTTTGATGATAAGGGAGCAGTAATTTTGAACCTCAATTAAATGAAATGTTACTCCTTAAAAAGGAATTACATTTTCCTCATTGTTAGACCTGTATTGCAAAAACTGTATTAAATTATTATGTTTATATTTTGAGTTTTATCAATAAAAAATTGTGGCAATTTGTTTTCTCTCTTGTCATATATAAGCACCTATGTAATATCCTTGGCCACAAATGCCTAAAATATTTATTACCTCACCATTTATAGAAAAAGTTTGACTACCTGTGATTTAATCTGTACTGGAAATGTCCAGTTCCCTGCCCCCCACCAAGCAAAACAAAACAAAACAAAAAAGCAGCACACAGAGAGAACAGCCAGGAGATGCCATTTTCTTACTAGTTTGTTTTTTGTCAGAAAATATGTCTTGAATCTCAGGTAAATCCCCAGTTCTGCAGTTTAGCTGATTTTGTGTGTGTGTGTGTGTGTGTTGTCATATCATCAGTGAGGAGCGAGGTCATCAGGTTGAGGTGGAAATCAGTTTTAATTTGCTCTGAGTCAGTTCTATGCAGTAGAATAACGAAGCCCTTTATTTGCCAAAAAGAAACCCAAGGGTTTAGTGGCCTGAATTGGCTAAGCTGGTTTTTCCTTTATGGGAACTGTCTCCCTCTGAAGCAGGCAGATGCCTCTGGGGATGGAAAGGGCAGAGGTGGAGGAAATCCTCTGGGCTGCTGGAAGAGGTTGTGGGAGGGAGTGAGTTCGGAAGCCTTTGGGCATGCCTGGGATGGTGGGAGAGAACCGGGGGGCCCCCGGAGCCAGGAGGGAGCACCGGGCTCCCGGCAGGGACCAGGCGTGGCGGAGAGCTCAGCGCAGCCCTCTGCCTGGGTCAGAGCTGGTGTTTCTCCTTCTGTGTCCCCCTCAGACAGCCTCTCTCTGCTCCTTGCATGTTTGTGTTCGACAAGGGGGGAAGTAACCCTGTTTTACAGGTGAGGGAAATGAGGCTCAGAGAAGCTAAGAAACTAACCAGCAGCGTAACCGGCGCAGTCAGTGTCAGGCGGAGCCAGGACTCAGACCCAGGACTCAGACCCAGGACTCTGCCCCCCAGTCCAGCCCCCGTGCCCCTGACTAGTGCTGTGCCGGAGCCCTCGTCAGCTGGTCGGTCAGAGGACGTTCCCATTCAGACGCTACTGAGCTGCAGGCCCACCATTAGGTCTGCTCGTTGGTCTCATGAGGCCCCATCTTTCATGGTGTGGATTGGCATATATTAAGGCAGTAACCTCTTAAGTAAGTTCTTTTCTTCCTTTACTCACATCCAAGACAAGAATGCTAGTGTTAGGAGTTTTACAAGCAGAGATGATAAGGTTCTGAAAAGGTAAGTGAGGGACGCTGAAGTCGGATTTTCCCTTTTCATAGTTTTGCTCAGGTCCTCACAGGACTCATGTCACATGAAAACTTGTTCTCCTCCTGCATCATGGGAGAGATGAATCTGGAATCTTCCAGGTAGTCTGAGCAGTTGGTGCAGGCCCATCCTGTGCCCCTCCCCCTGGTGGTGTCCGTCCTCTGAGTGGCCATCCCCTCTGGTGGGGGAGGCCCTCCCCAGGAGGCAGCCTGCCCCCTACCTGGGTGGTTCCAGCCGTGGGGAATGGCCATCTGCTTGGAGCTACGATCCACCTGGGAGCTCTGCTCCCTGGCTCCCATTCTGCCTTCTGGAACAATGTAAATCAAAGCTCATCATATTATTCCTCCGTGTGATTTCACAAAACAATTGTCCAAGCTGCCTCTTCCATCTCCTCTTCTCTGTGTCTATCTCTTCTGTTCTTTTAACCTTTTGTCTGGTGACGAGGTCTCCAGAACACTCAAGGTCCTGGCTGCCATCTCTGGTTATGCTATAGTTTGTCAGCTCCTCTCATAAAATGTGGCACTCAGAACTAATGGGTTCTCATTCCTTCCTGTGTGTTTATTCAATAGATATTACATGAGCTTGCTCTGTGCTGAATCCTGGGCATGTGTCTAGGGAATAACAAGATTCAATTTAGTTCCTGACTTTTGTGGTTTTTGAGTAATTTAATAATCAAATAATCACATACAAAAACAACAAGCTGTGATGCACGCTGTGAATTACAGCACAGGACGCCTGCGGGAGGGTCTTAGCTGCTGGTGTCTCTGGCCTGTGGGCACAGAACGCAGAGCTGGATCGGCCCCAGGGGAGATTCAGGATGGCAAGTCCTGAGAGCTCACAGAGGACCTATAGCACACTTTGGACTACTCACTTCCAAAAAGTGAGGCATCTCAGGTACCTTCAGATCTGGTCATCTGTATTCAGACTCATTCTCTCACTTCTGGTCTCTGTCTCCCCCCAGCCCCTTCTCTTCTGAGGAAGACATAGGGAGAGACGGGCCAGAGAAGCACAAAAGGAGTCTCGGGGAAGGCTCTGGAGGAGTTTTGAGACACAGCTCCTAGGCTCGGCCCCTTCTGGGGTATGTTATGTCTGGGTGGCTGTGTTTCACAGATGCCAAGGTCTGCCCCTCAGTAGAGATGGAACTGAAGGGATGTTTTCCTTGGGCCTGGAGCCCCAGTTTGAGCCAAGGCTGGCTTGGTTGTCACAGGCTGGCTGGCTGACTGAGTCTCAGAGCTCTGGCTGTCCACTGTGGCCAGGAGATGGGGGAGGTCAGTGGCTCCTCCTGCCAGCCTCAGTGTAGCGACAGCCCTGGCACAGACTGCATGGAACACCATAGTGATATAGGCCCTGCTCTGTGGAAACCTGGTCCCTTCCACTGGGCTGATAAATAACAACTGATAACAGTATTATTATTACTCTTTTGCTCATGTATCATCCATCTCTCTCTCTCGCCCCCTGCTCCCCCCACCCCAACCCTGTATATCTAGGTTTGTCAATGGCTAGAACTAGGAGGGTGAGGAGAGGTGGAAGTTTGCAGCTGGGGACCCCTTGCTCTGCTATGTGGTCCTGTGCTCACAGGGAGACAGACATTAAAGGCACAGGGAGGGAAATACACCTGGGCCTGCTGGTGCAAGCTGGACACTTCAGTGCTGACATCTGAAGGCAGAGCAGAGAATAACGTTTCATCTGTGAAAAGTGTCAGACCCTGGGGTGGAGGCTCAGGGGGATGGAGGGGTGATTTAAGCCCTTTTCTGGTGGACAGAGGATTCTCTTTTGTTGGGGTGGCTTATGTGTTACCCGGTGAGGAGGTAGAGGGATGGGTGATATGATGGAGTCTTATCTTCAGCTCCTCCTGGGCTTTGGATTCTTGCTTTGAAATCCATTTGTCTTCCTAGCCCTGGAGCACCTTGGAGCTGGGGCTGAGCACTAGCCAGCCACTCAAACCTGGGTTCTAGTGCAGAGTCCTCCAAGGATAAACCATGTGCCCTTGGGCTAGTTACTCCCCTCTCTTCCAGCTTCCACTTTTGTTGACTCAGGAGCTAAATAGGGGAAATGTTAGTGTGTTTAGACATCTGGCACTGGTGGCATTTTGGAGGAGTTAAAGCCAGTGCTATCAGAGAGCAAAGCCTTGCATACATTGCTCACATGTGTCTCATGTGTGTAAAAGCACTGCCTGGGTTTGGAAGCGAAGTTAGTCAATCTGGTATCAGTCTGAGGGGTTCATCCTGGGAAGACAGTCCTACTTTCTAAGTCAGGTTTGTCTAGAAATTTATCCTTGTCCCTGGGCCAAATATTCACATTTGGTCTAATTTTCCTATTCTTCACATTTCTACAATCAGTTTCCTTTTTTGGTCCCATACATTGTATTCTATGGTAAATAAAATTCTAGAGGTAAAATGCTCTACCCACCCAATGGCAGCTCTGGGCTAGAGCAGGCCTTCCTGCCCAGATGTAGGTCCCTGTCATGGCGTGGGGGACCTCTGCAGTTCCCAGTAGAAGCTGGGCAGACCTGAGCCAATTCTTATGATATGTACCAACCATTTCAGGGGCAAACACAGGAAAGAGGCACAGGGGGATAGGAGAAGCCACTCACATTCTGCAGAGGCCTTAGACTCCATCCAAGTCAGGCCCTCTTATCCTATAGATACTGTAGAATTCCAGGAAGGGGGAAGGACTCTGATAAGCAAGTTGCAAAGTCATGAGGGAAAGGTGCCAGGACACTAGATATCCTGACCTGGGTGCAGACTCCATCTACACTGCACTACAGAGTTCTCCTCCAGGAAGAGTGAGCAGTGGGAGTGCTCCAAGACCTGGTCCACCAGGGCCCTGGTGCGAGGCGCAGGAGGAAGGACAGAAGCAGTGAAGCTGGGGTGAATGTGCTAGTGAATAGGGCATGGAGTGACCCCACCCCCACCCCCACCCCTTAGAATCTTGGAGCATCAGGTATCAAGAGTCAAGCTTTATCTCCCCTGCTGTCCTCTCACATCCTTAGCCAGTGTGGAAGCTGGGAGGACCATTTGAGATGACCCACTCTAGTAGTCAGGGTTTTTCAGAGAAACAGAACCAACTAGCAAGTTAATTAATCCTTTAATTATAAGGAACACCACAGTGATTATGGAGGCCATCAAGTCCAAAGTCTGCACTTGGAGACCAAGGAGATCCCATGGTACAGACAAAGCCTGAAGGCATTTCACTGGGGAAATCCCTCTTGCTCAGGGTCGTGGTCTTTTTCTCTATTCAGACCTTCAGCAGATTGGATGAGACCTACTCACATTATGGAGGGAAAGATCACTGATTTAAATATTAATCTCATCCCCAAACACCCTCAAGTTAACAAATAATATTTGCCATCATACATACGAATTCCTTTGCTTACCCTTGAGAGGGTGATAGTTTTCCCTGACTTTAATCATTAGAGTAGCACTACCGAGATTTTTTTGCAACATCTGTATATTATTTATTTAAACCAATGCTAACTACTCACTTATAAAGAGCCTTATAGAAAATAATAATCGAGAAAAGGGATTGTACTGTAACTTTTTCTCTAAAACACCAAAGAATAAATAAGCATTTCAAAAAAGCGCTTATAGCACCTCAACCCACCTCGCATCCTCCTGGGAAACAGTCACCAGGGCTGTAGCTGAGGACAAAGAAGCCCGAGCCTCCGCCTGACCAGTAGGGGGCGAACTTGTCCGGCGTCCTGGAGGCCCGGGCTTTGATCCCATCCGGGGCCCTCGCCCCCCAAGCACCGTGCCTCCGCCTCCCCGAGGGGCGGCCTCGAGAGCTCCCAGACCCCGGCGCCGTGAGAGGCCCAGGCCTGAGCCCTGCGGCGCCAAGGCCCCTCCATCAGGGGCCCCGAGGCCCGTCGGGGAGGTAAGGCCCGGACTACGCGCCGCGTCCTCCCGGAACGCGGAGGCCCCTCGGAGCAGTGGCCGCCGCGCCGGAGGTGGGGGCGTGCGGGGCGGGCAGCCCTTCGGCCTCCTGCGTGGCCCCTCACCCCCCCGGAGAAGTGCGGGTTGGGGGTGGTGCGTTTGGAAACAGCGACCGGCGCTGCCTCGGGCATGTGCCCTTGAGGCGCCGGTGCGCACAGCGTCCCCTGGCGCCCAGGGAAGTGGAGAGAGCCACTTCCGGGAAGAGACGCTGCACTTCCGGGAAGAGGGGCGGGGCGCAGCCGGCTCAGCCGAGAAAGGCTGTTGGGGGCGTCGGAGGCCTGGAAAGAGTCCCTGGCGCACAGCTCACGCGGGCTGCTGGGGCGCATCCTCCTTCTGAGGTGACCAGAGTGAAGCGGGGCGGCCTGTGGGATCCAGAGCCCAGGACTGAGGTGGCGCCCGACTGAGTTGAGGGGAGGGCTGCTGGGCCCTCACACCTGCCCCGCAGGTGCGCTGGGGCTCCCCGGCACCGGGCGCACACCCTGGCTTGAGTTTTCCTATCAGTATTTTAATTTAAATGGGGTCGCAGCTTCACTTAAAACATTCACTTTAAAAGGCAACTATTCATCTCTAAAATGGTAATGGTGGTAGGTTCACCAAGGGATTGATGCCCGGATTAAATAAAACGAGAAGGTGCTTGGAACTGTGCCTGAGAGATGAGGGCTCGGTACGTGCCACTTACTGTTCTTAATGTAGTGGAAGTAGGTTCTGGGAAACGCTGGGACATGTGGTCCTTCAGAGGAGGTTTTAACTCTCCCTTCCGGGAACTTTTGGAAGCTCCTGATTTGTGGTCTAGGTTTCTGTTTCTTGTGTGTAGCCTGAGTGCCCTCACTGGCTGAGGGGAGAGGTTCCTTGTAACTCGGTTCTCCGCTGGAAATTCCTGTCGTTTTAAATGCTGAGATAGCTACTAAGTAGAGTTGCCAGCAGGTGGCCCCAGAACACCTGGGATGTGTTTGCCCATTTGGGTCCCCAGATTTCATGAGAGTTTAGGGTATCACTGCATTTTAGCAATTCTTGAGGGTGTAGGCAGGAGTCCTTGGCTGCAGGGAGAATACGATTGATTTGTTACTGTAGTTTTTTTCTTCCACAAGACTGTGGCCGTTATTTGATTCATTCATATATTTATCCTTCAAATATTTGTTGGATGCCTACTCTGCTCCAGATGCTATCAGAGACTTGGTATACATCAGTGAACTAGAACAAAGACTCGTGCTGTCATGGAGCCTACATTCTAGCAGGCAGCAATAAAGATAATAGGTGAATTTTATAGGGTGTTAGAAGTGTTATGAAAAAGAAAAATATAAGCCAGAGAGTGTAGGGGTGGGTGGGGTTGTTGGATCGAGCAGATTACTGTATTGAATAGGGTGGCTAGGATAGGGCTCATCAGGGAGGCAGGATTTGAGCAAAGATTCAAAAGAAATGCAGTTAGCCAAGCAGAGATCTGGGTGAAGAGTGTTTTAGATACTATGAAAAATTTGGAGCAGTTGCAGTTACCCTTTTATAGATGAGATAATTGAGGCTCCGAGAGGTGAAATGACTTGTCTAAGGTCGACGGGAGTTTGCTGCAAAGTTGGTGTACTTTCCCCTCCTCATTTCTAGCCGCATCTCCCTTCACCAGATCACATTACCCTCTGTGTTTGCCAGGGTGATGGAGGCTTCTTGTAAAGATGCCACAATACTTTGCTTGCTTAAGTGATGACTCAAGTTGTCTTGGCATATTTACTTTCATTGGGCAATACCAAACTCTGTTTGATCTTTCTTTGTTATGTAATCACTAAATATGTATCTGCTGAGTGCTGCGGAGGAGAGAATTGAGGCATGGCCCCTACACCTAAGGGACTAATAATCTGTCCATAAGCGTTTTAGGCTTTCATTTCCTCTGTTTCGTCTCCTTTCCCTACTTCTCCCAAACAAGTCCACTGATGATCTCCGTCTACAGCTTACCCTTCGAACTGAGTCAGATTCTCAAACTTAGTCACCCAATCTTGGTGTCTAGGTTCCTGAACTCTCCCCCAGATTCCTTTTGTTGCCAGTTGATATGTGGTGCCCGGTTATCCCTCAGTCACGGGTCTGCACTCCCGCTACCTGTGTTGGACCAGTGTGAGACCAGGCTTACGCTTGTTCTCCACTCCTAGGCTTTGATTACATGTCTCACCTGGATCCTTAGTTACCCTCCAGAACTGTCTCCTTGCCACGTTTGTTTACAGCTGTAGAGATCTGTCCACTTGCTTGGAGGCTCTGTGTCTTCCTGTTAGAAATTGTGCCCTTTGCTCACTGTTCTTGGTCCCTCGAGTTGCCTTCCTGAGCCTGCGTCAGTTCTCTCAGCCTCTGGCCCTGAGAACGCTGGACATGTGCTGAATCCCCTTCCCTTTCTGCCCACACCTTGCGTGAGGAGATTGTGGTACCCTGTGTAAAAATTCCTTGATGATGGCACTTGTGAAATAGCAGTGAAGGACAGAAGGCTGCATTTTCAGGTAGTTAATGTCTGAGAACTAGTAGTTTAGAGGAGAGGGGAGCTTGGAAAGCCTGTAGTGGACAAAAATGAGTAATCCTGGTCTTGATCTACCTCTTCCCACCACCTCTTCCAAACACACCCTCTCCATTCCATTTAGGCTAATCTCATGTTCACCCCCACCCTGTTTTCACCCCGCATCTAGTCTACCTAGAGGGAGATACCAGGTCCAGATGAGATTATTTTGGGTAGAATGTACACATAATTCCTCTCTAAGTGTGGACATCCTAGAACTGAGGGTACACGTGCCTCTCTTGGTGTCGGCAACGTGACTGCAGGCCTTGTAGGGAGGCCCTTCAGTGCCGTGGAGGAGAAGATGGGGTTTGGCATGTCTTGGCATGAGTGAGGGGGCTGAGTGTCTCTTAGCCCAAAACGTCTGAAAGTTCCAGTTGCTCCTGTTCCCTTCCTGGATACTGGCCTCTCTTTCTCTTTACCATTCTGATCTCGTCACTTCTCTATTCTATCTCTAAAGATTTGAGTCTTAGGATATGGTTTTACCTTGTCCGTGTGGGTCCATCTGGACTGTCAACCTCAAATCTCTTCATATGTGGGCCCCTCTCTCCATTCATCCCTCAACACATTCCCAGAGCTGTTTCCAGAGCCAACACCAAATCCTGAACTGGAATTCTCTCTTGACAATGATCTCAGATGCCTCTATGTGCTCCCTCAGGTCATTTCACACATTCGGTGCCAACTTGATTTCCCAAGACTGCTTATTTTGCTGCCTGGCTGGCTTTGCTTTGCGATAATCTCTTTCATCATTTCCTTCCCCTTGGTGTGTCTGGCAGCTTGACTTCCAGTGTAAGGAGTCCTCAGTTCTCCTTCTTTTGTTTGTTGGCAACATCTACCACTCCTCTCTGATTGAACCCATAGTTCTGGGTTATTGGATTAGAAAGTTAGAGTTTGGTAGGATTTTTGAGGTGACTATCTCCTCACCTTAACTGAAAGCAGACTTTTCCTGAGTGACACGACTTTTCAGCAGTTCCAGTGCAGGGAACTCATTCTCCCTCGTGGGGTTGTGGCTGGAGATGGGCTCAGCTTGCCTTTGCTCACCACCCTGGCTCCTTTCAACGACCATTCTTCCACTGATGCATGCACACTCCACCCTCTTTCCAACCTCATTGTTCCCTCAACCGATCTCCTTACCCTATAACCATATTTAATGAGGACCTTGGCTCCTGTCTCTTTCCACCCTGGCTTTTGCCATCATTCTGGAAAACTCAACCAGCATCTTGGTGATGCATCTGGATCCTTCATTCTTATAGTCCATTGATTTCCACCTCCACCTCCCCTTTAGTCAGCCATTCAGTGGCTGCACCCTGAGCCTTGTCATCGTCTGGAACTGCTCCACCTCTGAATCCAGAACTCCTGAAGTTCCGCTTTCTGATCACACAGCATAGCCTTCTAAGTCTTCTATTCCCAGGTTCCTACTAAACTTAATCTTAAAAAATAAACACTGTTTTTACTTTGAGTAATTGCATGCCTGTCATCCAGAATTGATAGTAATAAGTATTTTGTCATTTTTGCTTCAAGTCTTAATAAAAGGAATAAAACCTTACAGGTACATTTAAGTCTGCTGTGGTCTTCCCTCAAGTTCTGATCTCGTCCTCTCCGCGAAAGCAACCACTGACACAAATTTGGTGAGTGTGTCTGTGTATAAAATGTAATGATTTTTGGGCTTTAAAATCTACGTAGTGTACTGCACTTGATTTACAGCTTGATTCACTCATTGCTATGTTTAAAAAATCAATATACACATAATAAATAGTCCATTCCTTTTAAATGCTCCATAACATTCCAGTAGAAGTGTGTAGTGCAGTTTATTTATCCGTTTCCACATTCATCATTACAAACTGCTTAATCAAATACCCTTCCAAGTGTCCTCCCACACAGAGTAGTCCGTGCTGTGCTGTGGAACAGGCAGGGGCACAGCTAGCTCTGGCGCCTCTGTGTGAGGTAGGGAGGCTTCCTCTTTGCGTGGGCCTGTCCTCTGGACACAGAGCTTGGCAAGTGAAGGGCGCCTGGGGGAAGAAACAAGTACTCAGGTGGACGTAGCTTTGTGCTGGGGGTGGGTGGGTTCTTAAGTGGATGTGGATTGTATTTCTTGGACTTGCTCCCTGTGGGCACCTCTGGACAGTGGACAGACTTCACAACTATAAGTGGTGTCTTGTGTTAAGAAGAAAAACTTTACAGAGTCACACCGCTGGGGTTCAAATGTTAGCTCTTGTGATGATTGGAACTTACTGCATGGCTGTGCCTCTCTCCTTATCAGTAAAGTGGGAGTGTGGCATTCTCTCTCTCATGGAGTAACTGAGGGGGCAATGTGTGGAAGTGTTTGCCATATAGTACGTTTTACATAAATGTTAGATCTTATTATCATACGTGTACATCTTCCTTTGAGGTATTCGACTAGGAGTGGGACTGCTGGTTGGAAGGGTGTGCATTTCTAGAGTGAGCTTGTTCTTTATCCTGTCTCTGGTAATTCAGCCTGTCGGGTTCCCTTTTGCCTTCTTTCATATCTATCCTGAATTCCATCATCACCCTTTGGAAGTTGGGCCCCAATCATGTTATAATGCCTCATGATCGTTGTTAGAAGTTGGTAAGCATCTCAAAGAGGAGCAAACCAGGTCACCCAGATGGCTCCCCAAAGTGGGCAGAAGAAAAGGATTAATTGAGGGTGCAATCAGATGAGCTCCTCCTGCTGGGCCCGATGACTCCTCATGGTGACAGGGCCTCCACCTCCACTGAGAGTCATCACAGATAATAACTGTGAGTGGGCTGAGCCTGTTTCTCCCTCTCATTTCCTTCTTCACCCTGTCCTCCCCGTCATGTCCCCCATGCGTACACTCCTTCAACCCGCAATCTGGTACAATAGTTACAGCTACTTGTTTCCTGTTACTTGCTTTTCTCTCACTGCTAATTCCTCTACATTATGCTTCTCATTTTCCTTAGTTCTGTTGCCAAGAAATGTCCCTGTATCCTTCACTCTTCCTTGGAAAACTCCCTGCAACCCCATGTTGTGCCAGACACCTGGTTTTCCATGACAGATCCAGCCACTCCTGGTGAAGTCAGTATGGGCTAGTGGATTGGGAACGAGTTGTGCAGTCAGCCCCATCTGACCTCCATCAGGGGTGAGCTGTGTGCCCTGGACTCATGGCTTACCTTCAAAAAACCTCAGTTTCCACACTAAAAAGTTTAAGGATCACTGCTTGAAAGAGTTGTGAGGTTAAAATGGGGTAAGTGACATGGAACTGATACATAGTTCCTAGTATATTCATGTTTTCCATATTTTTACCTGAAAAGCTGCTGCTGCGGCTAGCAAGGCTTGTCTTTATTACAGTAATGGAGTTAGAGGGAAACTTGACTGCAAATTATCCCTCCCTTCGTACACATCACTTTGGGCCCAGGAAAGTTCCTCTTAGAGTGTCTGCCTCTTCCTCCCATACCTGCAACCCTCATTAGGGTCATTCAGTGTCTGTGGACTCGCCACTTGTCCTCGCACCTGCCCTGCCAGTTCCAAACCTGCGATTAACCTCACTTGTGTTTGTTTCCACCTTATCTAAGATCCTAATCCTGTCTGAAGTCTTCTCTCATTCCTAGCTGAATCCTTCCTCAGACCCCTCAACAGGTACTTCGCACCTTTCCCACTCCTTTCAAGTCTCCCTCCCACCTCATCTTCGTTTTAGCAGGTCACTTTACCTCCTTCTTTGTAAGATGGTGGAGTATCTAAAAAAGGATTAGGAGTCCAGACTTGAGAAGAATGTTTCTTTGAGTAAATGACACAACAGACATTTAGAGGAAAAAAGGTTAAGAGGTTACCAAGGTTACAGTTAGTAGAGTTGTGGATCAAAGAGCAATTTCCCTGTGGGATTGATTATCTCACTTGTAGATGTCAGCATTGCAAAAGTCAGAGAGAAGCATTTTCACGTTGGGATTTGGCAATTTAGAGGAAGGGGCTCAAGGCTTCATTAATTGGAGGAAACTGTTTCTAGGTAGAATGTTCTTCTGTATTTTCAGCTTATCTCAGGGCGTAAAGATTTTTTTTCCCATCTCCAACTGTGGGATCTAATGTGCTTAGTCATAATAGTGGCTGGGCAAGGGGTCCAGTTTGCTTCATCATAGGGGCCAACAGATGTGAATTCTCTTAACTTCCATTCTTCTCAAAGGAGTTCATTGGATCACAATGGATGCAGGTTGCTGGGTCCCATCTCCTAGAAATTTTGAGAATTCAGACTCAGTGTATCTGGGATGGAGCCCAAAAATTTGCTTTTTATTTCTGTTTTTACTTTTATTCTTGCCTTTGAGTACTTATTAACTTTGTTTCTGGTTTTTTTGTCTTGAAGTATAGTTGACTTACAGTATTGTGTTAGTTTCTGGTGTACAGCAGATTGATTCAGTTATACATATTCTTTTTTCATGTTCTTTTTCATTATAGGTTATTACAAGATATTGAATATAGTTCCATATGCTGTACAGTAGGACCTTGTTGTTCATCTGTTTAATACATAGGAGTTTGTATCTGCTAATCTCAAACTCCTAATTTATCCCTCCCCTACCTTTCCCCTTTGGTAACCATAAGTTTGCTTCTATGTCTGTGAGCCTGTTTCTGTTTTGTTCTTTTGTTTTGTTTGTGTTTTGCTTTTTTGATGGTGGTACTGGGAATTGAACACCAGGACCTTGTGCATGCTAAGCATGCACTCTACCATTGAGCTATACCCTTCCCCTTCCATTTGTATCCTTTTTTAGATTCCACGTATAAGTGATATCATATGATATTTGTCATTCTCTGTCTGACTTACTTCCTTAATATGCTTATCTTTAGGTCTGTCCATGTTGCTGCAAATGGCATTATCTCATTCTTTTTTATGGCTGAGTAGTATTCCATTGTGTATATAGACCACATCTTCTTTATCCATTCATCTGTTGATGGACACTTAGGTTGCTTCCGTGTCTTGACTGTTGTCAGTAGTGCTGCTAGTGAACATTTTTGAATTAGAGGTTTTCTTCCGATGTATGCCCAGGAGTGGGATTACTGGATCATATGGTAACTCTGTTTTTAGTTTTTAAGGAACCTCCATACTGTTCTCCATAGTGGCTGCACCAAACTACATTCCCACCAAAATTGTAGGAGGGTTCCCTCTCCACACCCTGTCCAGCATTTACCGTTTGTGGACTTTTTAATACTGGCCATTTGGACCCATGTGAGGTGATACCTCATTTTAGTTTTGATTTGCTTTTCTCTGATAATTAGCAGTATTGAGCTTTTTCATTTGCCTATTTGCCATTTGTACGTATCAGCACATCAGTGCCTGATGAGATTCATCGTCTGAATTGCACAACCGTCTGGTTCAGTCGTGAAACTCACCAGGGAGCTTCTGAAATTTTGGCTTCGTATAATTTTCGCAAAAGGAAAAAGCATTCACTAGCCAGATTAATATAAACACCTAGTGTTTCTGACAGAGTATTTCTTACTGTAAATTAATAAGCTAGCATTCTCATTTTCATACATTCATAGTCCCTGGTTAGTTTAGTTACAAAGAAACAGCTTTCCTGAGTCTAATCAACTCTGGGGCACTGACATCAGTGCATATCTGAGTCCACATAGAGGACCAAACCCTGGCCCTTTTTTCAAGACAACATCTCAACCTTACTCTTTGCCTCTTCTAAATTTTTAGAGTTTGGGAACAAGAAAATTATTCCAGTAAGAAAAAACAAAGAAATTTCAAATAAATGCTATTTGTATAGCTAAGCCAAATTTTTCATAGTGTTCCTCTTCTCCCTGTTATGACATCAGACTCTAAGAACCACAGTGTTTCACCTAAAAAAAGAGAACAGAAAGGGGTAGACTAACTGTTTGGGGCAGGATAGTGTCTCAGTAACGTGTCCAGGATCTGAATCCCATTGCTGAAATTAAACAAAGTCAGTTTTTTTCTGTGCACTCAGATGTGATGAAGCTCTGGGAGACAGACTCATAGTAAGCAAAGTTTTCAGGGTCCAGTTTATTAACAAAAGTAGATATGCATCGAGAACAGGAACCGGTTATCTAGCATGTTGAGGGTACAGACAGGCTCTGACTTAACACTTTGGCTTACACTTTTTGGACTTTATGATGGTGCAAAAGTGATGCACATCGGGAAACTGTACTTTGAATTTAGATCTTTTCCTAGTCTGGCAGTATGCAGTACAATACTTTCCCTTGATGCTGGCCAGTGGCAGCGAGCCACAGCAACCAGTCAGCTATGCAGTCACAGGGGTAAACCACTGATATACTTAAACCACTCTGTTTTTCGCTTTCAGTACAATATTCAATATATTACATGAGATATACTACAATTTATTATAAAATAGGTTTTGTTTTAGATGATATTGCCCAACTAAGGACTAATGTAAGTGTTCTGACCATGTTTAAAGTAGGCTAGGCTAAGCTGTGATGTTCGGTAGGTTAGGTATATTAAATGCATTTTCAATTTAACATATTTTAACCTTACAATGGTTTTATTGGAACGTAACCCTCATCGTAAGTTGAGGAAGATCTGTATTCTTTGTAGGGGCAGGAAACTTTTCCTTTCTTCCCTTCTGGGTGCTTTGGCTAGCCTAATAAGTAAATTGATTTAAGACAGATTAACTTGAGAAAAATTTAACTTCATACCTGTAAGAGTTCCAAAAAAATTGAGACTCAAAGACAGTCAGGCAGGTAAGGCTTATATGCCATTTTGAGCTAAGGAAAAGTGGGTAGGGGACTTCAGAGGGGAGGAAGACAATTCACAGGAGGATGAGAAGAGCAAACAATTGGTAAGCACGTGTGTGCCACGCCATGTGGTTATGTCTTTCTGATATAAAAAGTTATCTCTGTTAATAGTTCTGATCCTGGTACAGGCCCCCGATATAAACTCCTTTAGACAGTTGAGGGAGAGGCAAAACGAGAAAACAAAAAACATACCCAAAACAAAACTCTTCTTCAGTCTGCTAGGCCTTGATTGCCTTCAGCTCAAAATAATACATATGCCAAATTTTGAGGTGTTGTATTCTGCCTGCCCCATGACTATCTCATTAATGTTAACTGCTGTATAGCATTCTAGTATACAGATACGTCACAATGTACTTATCCATTCTTCTGTTGAGCTTTTAAGTTATTTGCGACATTTTCTGACTCTTGTGTTGGCTGCCAGGTTGCTTCTTAGTTGTTACCAACTTAGACCTTCGTTGCTCTATATCCTTCCCAACACTAGGTATTGCCAGAATTTTGTTTTTTTCTAACCCGATGGGTTTGTAATGGTATTTCATTGTATTTTAATTTTATGTTTCCCTGAGCATTGTTCTAAAAATGCACTAGGCTGTTCAGATTTCTGTTTTGGTGAGCTTTCTTTCCATAAGTTTGCTGTTTTTTTCCTAATTTAATATTTATAAGTTCTTTGTATATTCTGGCTATTAATTATTTGTTGTTTATAAGAAGTTTTATCCTACTCTGTGGCTGGCCTTTTTTTGCTTTTGTGAGTGTCTTTTGATTTATAGGCATTTATAATTTAAATAGGTCTGTTCTGGATGTTCCATTGCTTTATATGTCTTTTTTACAACAGTTTCCCATTATCTTAAATAATATAACTTTGTAATACAGTTTGATAACTGATAAGATAGCATTCCTCCTCATTTATCTTAAAAATTGTTCTGGCCATTTTTGATTCTTCAAGCTTTTATATGAATTTTAGAATTATTGTATCAAATTTCACACAAAGGCTTGGGGAGGTTTTAAACAAAATCAACTTTATTGTGGTATAATTTACATGTGATAAAATACACCATTTTAAGTATCCTATTCTATGAATTTTGACAAAAATATACATCAGTGTAGAATTAAGTCCGTCACCTTGGACTGTTCCATTGTGTTCATCTTTCCAGCCAGTTCATAAGTTCTTAAGTTCTATTCCCCACCCTAGACAACCACCGATCTACTTTCTATTTTTTTATACTTTGAAGTTTGCCTTTAGTAGTTTCATATAAATGGAATTGTGTGATGTGTACTTTTTTGTGTCTGGCTTCTTTTGATCAGTATAATGTTTTTGAGGTTCATTAATGTCATGTATATGAGCAGTTCATTCCTTTCTCTTTGCTAAGAAGTGTTACGTTGTATGGCTATACAATTTGTGTATCTGTTCATTGGTTGTGGGCATTTTGGTTGCTTTAAGTTTTGGTTATTATTATTAAGGCTGCTGTGAACATTCATGTACAAATCTTCATGTGGACATTTGTTTTCATTTCACCTGGGAGTAGAATTGCTGGGTCATATACTCATTTTAAGAGAAGTTGACACACTATTTTTCGAAGTGAGTATCATTTTACTTTCCACCAGTAGTATCAACACTTGGTATTGCCCGTATTTTTAATTTTGGCCATTCTAATGTGTGCATAGTAGTATCTCATGTTTTAGTTTGCATTTCTCACATGACTAATGACATTGAGCATCTTTTCATGTGCTTGCTGGCCATTTGTACATTTTGTCTGGTAAATGTCCAATCAGATCTTTTGCTCATTTTAAATTGAATTGTTTGTCTTATTTTGGGGTTTAAAAAAATCTTTATATATTCAGAGTTGTTTGTGAAGGACAAGGCCTTGAAAAATAACTATTTGAATTAGTTTCTAGTCTGACCACCTGTGTGTGAGAGTGAGATGAAGCAGAGATGAGACAAATGTCGTTATTTGATTACCAGTATTTATTGCTAGTTTTAATGAAGTTCAGTTATTTGAATCCAAAGACTTGAAACAAATATACTACAGTCAAACTAAGTAACTATAAAGCAGTGGCAGAAAAGGTTTTGTTCCATCTCTCTAGAAATGATATTTTCCTATGAGGAAAGGCCAGTGAACTACAGAAGTAGTTTGGAGCCATTGTATTTTCATCCTATTGCTCTTCTGAATTTTTTAACCTGGAGAAAATTTTAGGGGTAGGGGTCAAGATCTTTCTTGCTGAAACCAAGTCAGAGCCCACATATGGATCCTTTAATCCTGAACTAATTCATCCCTGCCCTTTAAGAAATAATGCTCTCACTCACAGGTTAGGGAGAAGTACCTGGTGCCACTTTTTAATGCCTCTTGTTAATTTACTGATTAAAGGTGCGCTGAAGAATAGGGGCTTGGTGGTTTTGATAAGCAAAGAAAAAACTACCAATGCTGCATCTTTGCTTTTAGGGTCTTCTCCTTTCTGCCACCATCCATCGTGAGGTACACAAAAAACTATGGTCCACGTTGCTGTAAGACAAGCTTTGGCGCCAGAACTGGTAATGCATTTATAATTTTTTGCTCTTTAGAGATGAAAGATTATCTTTGGACTCATATGATGAGTAAGAAGCTCTCAAAAAGACACCTCAACTAAACCTCAGGCTTCTTAAATGCTTTGCATAATTCTTCCAAATTTATTCCCACACATTATTTATTCAACTCAGTATTTGCTAACAAAGTAGCCCCCATACCCTACATTCTTTGGAAGGAACCCAATAACAAGGAAATAAATATAGTTACATGGTTAAAAGGAAAAGTTATATCGACTGTTAGAAAGAAGTTTCATAATGAATTGCTTGTATGTAGTTTCATATTTCTTAAACTGCTACTTGATTTCTATTATTATTTATATTATATATATAAATATATGTTATTATATATTATTTATTATTGTATATCTTAATTTCTATTTATTATTCATTCCTCGAATTAGCACCTCTGCTCTTGGACATATTTGTAGAGTGGAGTGCTGCTACAGAAACTGTGGGAATTTGAGTTTGTATGACCCCCTCCATGGTTACCTCCTTCTCTCTGGTAACAATAGCCACCTTGTCTATTATCCTCCTTGCAGATTAACAATGTGTTGGTAGTGTTGGAGCTAGACAGTTCATAGGAGGGTGTAGATTGTCCAAAGTCACAACTTGAGGAGCTTTCTACTTGTCTAGAACTGCTTCCTGATTGGCCTTCATTACAATTGGAATGGCTATAGCAAGATTCCAACTGGCCCTGGCTTTGTTGCCTACATGTTCTTGATTGTCTATGAATACTCTCATTTTCATCAGACTTGCCACTCAATGGGCTGCAACTCCTACTTCTTTCTTTTTGGCTATATCCTGACCACTCCTGGCTATTTCTTGATTGATTAGGGGTTGAGCCCACTTTGGGTCTACTGTCCTCACCATGAGTTCCACTTGAACTTGACCTACAACTCTCTTGTAATTCATGTTGCTCATAGCTAGAACATTGACCAGATCCAGAACCACATTGTCCAGAGCTAGATGACTGACCTGAGCCAGTCCTGTATTGTTCAGAATTAGAACACTGGCCCAAGCCAGATCCATGTTGACTCTGGGTAGAACACTGAGATGAGACAGACCCATGGTGGCCATAGCTAGAAGACTGACCTGATCCAGATGTATGTTGACCAAAGCTTGATGACTGTCCTGAAGCAGAACCATGTTGTCTGTAGCCAGAGGATTGACCATATCTGGCTTCATGTTCTCCAGAGCTTGGTGACTGACCTAAGCTAGATCCATGCTCAAAGGCAGAAGATTTTCCTGAGCTAGTCTCATGTTGACCAAAGCCAGAAGAGTGACCTAATCCAGACCCATGATAGCCATATGTAGAGGACTGACCAGAGCCAAAACGATGTTGCCTGTGGCTTGAAGATTGGCTTGATCCAGACCTTTGTTGGCCATAGCTCGAAGATAGACCTGAGCCAGATCCATGCTGACCATAGCTGAAAGACTGTCCTGAGCTAGAGCCATGCTGACCGTAGCTGGAAGACTGTCTTGAGCTTGATCCATGATGACCATAGCTAGAAGACAATCCTGAGCTAGAACCATGCTGGCCACAACTGGAAGACTCACCTGAGCCAGACCTGTGTTGGCCATAGCTAGACTGACCTGATCTAGACCTTTGTTGTCCAAAGCCAGAGGATTGACTTGAAGGAGAACCATGTTTTCCATGCCTAGAAGGTTGACCATACCCAGATTGGTGTTGTCCATAGCTTGATGACTGACTTAAGCCAGACCCATGCCAACCAAAACCAGAAGACTCTCTTGAGCTAGAACCATGCTGACCAAAGCTTGAAGATGGACCTGAGCTAGACCCATGTTGGCTATGGCTAGAAGACTGACTTGAGCCAGACCCATGTCGACTGTGGCTAGAAAACTGACTTGTGCCACATCGACTTGAGCCAGACCCATGTCGGCTGTGGCTAGAAGACTGACTTGAGCTATGTTGACTTGAGCCACATTGACCATAGCTGGAAGACTGACCTAAGTTATGTCTACGTTGGCCACAGCTTGATGAATGTCCTGCAGTAGAACTGTGTTGTCCATAGCTAGAGGATTGACCTAAGCCAGATCTCTGCTGATTAAAGCCAGAAGACTCTCCTGAGCCAGACCCATGTTGCTGAAAGCCAGAAGACTGACCTGATCCTGTACTGTGTTGGCCATAGCTAGAAGACAGACCTGAGCCTGACACAGGTTGACCATAGCTGGAAGACTGTCCTGAGCTAGATTCATGCTGACCACAGCTGGAAGACTCACCTGAGCCAGACCTGTGTTGGCCATAGCCAAACTGACCTGATCTAGACCTTTGTTGTCCAAAGCCAGAGGACTGACCTGAAGGAGAACCATGTTTTCCATGCCTAGAAGATTGACCATACCCAGATTGGTGTTGTCCATAGCTTGATGACTGACCTAAGCCAGACCCATGCCAACCAAAACCAGAAGACTCTCTTGAGCTAGAACCATGCTGACCAAAGCTTGAAGATGGACCTGAGCTAGACCCATGTTGGCTATGGCTAGAAGACTGACTTGAGCCAGACCCATGTTGACTGTGGCTAGAAGACTGACTTAGGCCATGTCGACTTGAGCTACATTGACCATAGCTGGAAGATTGACCTGAGTTAGATCCATGCTGGCCACAGCTTGATGAATGTCCTGCAGTAGAACTGTGTTGTCCATAGCTAGAGGATTGACCTAAGCCAGATCTCTGCTGATTAAAGCCAGAAGACTCTCCTGAGCCAGACCCATGTTGCTGAAATCCAGAAGACTGACCTGATCCTGTACTGTGTTGGCCATAGCTAGAAGACTGACTTAATCCAGACCTATGTTGGCCATGATTAAGAGACTGGCTTGATCCAGAACTCTGTCGGCTGTAGCTGGATGACTGACTTGAGCCAGATCCATGTTGACTACACCTAGTGGACTGACCTAAGCTAGATCCATGTTGGCTACAGCTTGGTGACTGTCTTGAGGTAGAACTATGTTGTCCATAACCAGAGGATTGACCTAAGCCAGATCCATGTTGGGTGCAGCTGGAAGACTGTCCTGAGCCTGACCTGTGTTGGCCATAACTGTATATCTCACCCGAACTTGAACTAGAACAATATCTTTGTTGTTCACAGTTTCCTGAGTGATACTCTTCATTTGATTCTTGCCATCTCTGTTGAGAGGGCTGGCCTGAGCCAAAGCCATGACCACAACCAGTGGGCTCATTTGAATCTGACCAGTGGTCTTGTCCTCCACAACTGCCTGAGCTGAATCCGTGATCCTGCTTACTAGGGGACTGGCATGATTTCTTCTTATGTTGCCTATTCCCTAAAGATTCATTTGAGTAAGACCAGTGTTGGTCAGAATTGAAAGACTGATCCTCTAAGTGGCACACACGCCCTTGTGTTCCACAAGTGCTGGACTGATTTGCTGACTTTGATCTTGTTCTAGAGTTACTTAAATGAGAATAACCAGCTTCTTCACTCCTAGACCTTTCATGTCGATGAGAGCCATGCTTGTTTTTCTTACTGTCCTTGAAGTGGCCTGAACTTGACTCTCTCCTTCTATCCTCAGAGCTTTGCCTATGCTCAGAACTATATAAGCTTCCTTGATGCTGCGTCCTTCTGGATCTGGACCCAGGCCTGTGTTTAATGCTTCCTCTGGAGCCCCGGGAATAGGAATCATGCTCGCCTTCACTCCAGCTTGAATGACTAGATGATTCTTGCCCTTCCTCCTCCCCTTCTGTTTTCCTCAGTTCCTCTTGGTGCCGGTGACTCTGATCTCTTTGCTTTGACCCTGAAGCTTGGCAGTAATCTTTGCCGATGATTTTATTACAAGCCCGAGCCAGCTTGAATATCATCAAAAGGTACTCAGTAAAGTCAACTTTCTTGTTGTGGTCTTTATCCAAATTTTGCATGATGATATCTACAGTGTCTGGATCATCTGGATTCTGTATAGGGACAAGGTACAAAGGGCAGCTCTGTCAGTATGCAGCACGCTCCAAGCTAACCATTTGAAGGAAGGCTATAGAAATGTGAATGCTTAAGTGGAGCTTACTTAAGTGGAGCTCAATCTCATAGTCCTTTGGGCTGGACTGCCCTATCCTGAGCAGATAGAGAGAAAGGAATAGGCAATGAATAGTGCAGTGAGAAATAGCTAGAAGAGGGATGCAGCTGGAAGATGACAGGGAACAAGGGAATTAATTATTTTTTAAGGAACGGGTCAAATATGAATGATTAGCTAATTTATAAATAATAATTTTGGATACTTTCATTAATTATATATAGGTTTTCATTATTCATCCAGCTTTTAATTATTTAGCTGATTGATTAACTCACTCAACAAAGATTTATTGTGCACCTATTACCTGCCTAGCATTGAGTCAGGTTAGGGATAAAGCAATGAAAAAGTTTGGTTCCTGACAAAATGGAGCTTAAAGTTTACTGGGTAAAACACACCAACTTAAAAGTACCGTGTACTGTGATAATGTTTCTATGAGAAACATTACACCAGAGGACAACCACTGGGGATTCAAGGATAGTTAATGAGAGGAAGTGATATCTTTTGAATGATGGGTTGGAGTTAGCCAAATAGAGGGGTAGGAAAAGAGGGAGGGGAGCAAAAGATTGTTGCAGGCAGAGGGAACAATATGAACAGAGAGCTGGAGGGGAGAAGAAGCATGACTTATACACAGAACTGAGAGATCCAGGATTGCTAAGTAGAGCATCTCAGCAGTTAAGAGATATGGCTAGAGAGAGGAATAGAGACCAGATCATGCCTTTTAAGTTGTGTCAAGGAACTTTGGAGTTAATTTAAGAGCTGGGAACTGTTGAAGGATTTTGAGTTGAGTTCTGAAATGATTAGATTTGCATATAATGCTGAGATTGGAAGTAGAAGGTGGCCTGACCCAGAGGACTAGCATGAGTGATGGAGAGGAATGAACTGTTTTGAGAGACTCTTGGTGAATTCTTTGGAGGTTGGGGGTGGAGGAAACTGCTGAAAGAAGAAGTCAAAAATAGCATGACATGATGCCTTGGTCCAATAGGAAGAGAGAGTTTAGAGAGGAAGAAGGTGAGTTTTGTACCTGACACAGTGAATTTAAGACATCTATAAGGATCCAGATAAAACTGTTCAGTAGGCAGCTTAGTTTAATGAATTGAAGACCAAGAGCTAGATCTAAGTTTACAAATATTTATCTCCTGAGCCAGCATTTTAGGGTGGTGGTCACCCCATTTTATGATTTAGGAGTAAGACACTAATTTCTAGAGCTCAGAGGCCTTATAGTGTAGTAACCCCAGAAATGGGCAGTGCTCAGGATGTTCTGGGCTGAAGGATGAAAGAAAGGGAAGAAGATACATTTCACCTACTTTGCAGTTTTTCTGAGGACCCACTTAGTTCACATAGGACATTAATCAATCTATGGATTTTTTTCTATTGTTTAGTAGAATCACTTTTGTCAGTCATGTTATGGAAACATTTATGGGTCAACTTTTGATCTTATTTCAAGCATTTGCTAAACCCTGTTCTCTATCACCAAGTAGGAGAAATCCTCTAGGCGTTTGACATATATGACAAAAAGGTAGGAAGGGCTGACAAAAAGAATTGCAGCTGTCTTCAGTCCTGACATGAAGTTCTTACCTTCAGAATTTGATGAAACTCGTTTTCCAAAAGTTCTTTCAGTTCTGCCTTGTTCAACATGTCACACTCCCCATCCTGGGTGGCATATTGGTAGAAAAGATCAATGACGGTGACAATGCTTTGCAGGAGTTTAGGCATCTTTTTGTAAATTCAGTTAACCTAAAGGGGAAATAAGAACAGAGACACATCTGTTAGTGTCCTTTTTTCTTGCTTAAATAAACAGTTTGAGTCATTTTTAATAATAGCTCATTATTAGTCAGCCATGATTAATTTCATCCTATCATAACCAAGAACCAATTCAGAGTTGAAGGACTTGTTCAAGCCATGTAGCAAGAAAGTGATGTAATTAGGGACAGGGTCTATGCTCTTTTCCGATTTCTGAATGAAGGTAGCAGCAATGACTTTCTGTTCTGGGCTCCCTGCCCATCATTTTAAGAACTTTAAATTCTGGAGCTGTAGGAATCCTAGGTGCACCAGTCCATCACTTTTTCAGTTCCTCTCTAGGTTCCAACTATCACACTGGGGAGGGACAGGTCACTCATCTACATGCCTGCCTGACTCCAACTGAGGGGCACCAGGCTCAACTGGACGCTCAAGATTCAAGGCCAGAGAAAGTAGACAAAGTAGGCAAAGCCAAGCACAGGCCTGGGCATGAGCCAGGGGCAGTGGCTGTGAGGCTCTGCTCCTGTTTTCATTCTGTAAGCAGCGGCTGACCCTCAGGCTTTACTGATTACACATCAGAGAGAAGAAGCTGAGAGCACAGGAGGCAGCCTGCCTGGTTGATAATGAGAGCCTTGTGATCTTTAAGGAAATGACCCTGAAGAAGGGGGGGGGGGTACTACCAGTCCCAGTTATCTCTTCATTTTCCTTCTCAATAAAATTAAACTTATACCAAAGTTCCCCAAAGTATATATGTTAAAAAGAATCCTGGTATCCAGAGCCTCTTTGCCTTAGAGCACATCTGGGACTCATAATTTGTAGCCCTAAGTCCTCTGCTCACTTACCTAGTTCACCAGAGGAACAAGTCGGATGGACTGAAGCAGCTTACAGGGCACTGATGGTTGGGATAGTGGCCTTTTTATAGAGGGAAGTAATGGTCCACTTTAGGGAGGAGCTGCTCTGTTTGAGATGTCCTAATTCACTCGTGAGCAAGCCCAACTCTGCCTCCGCCTCCACCTCCATCTCTATCTCTCAGGTGTTTACCTTCTCACTTCCTTACCTGTTCACCTGAGATTGCATTAGCAGTTCCCAAATCTGGGCTGGTACCAACCACACCTTGCCAGTCTCTGGACACTGAAATGAAGGACATCTTTACTATAAACAAGGTGTGTAGCATAATGCATTGATAACGAATTATGAGGACTTCAACTGAAGTTGAATGGATTGTGTGCAGGAGCATCAGGGACTAAATGTCAAAGAATCATGGAATCTGATGTTTGAAAGGAACCCTAAAGGTTATCTAGTCACATTCTCTTTTGTAAACGAAATTTTCTTATACAGGATTCCAGCCAAGGTGTCACCCATGATTTTATTGGCTTTTGGAATGGATAATGGCTGCCAAGGCCCTCTTGTCTCTTTATCTAACTGTTTAGCAGACCTTGGTGGCCATTCATCAATGTAGCTTTCATTCAGCCACCATCTAACCGTGTGAAGAAATCCGTGCTCTTTAGCGTGGTATCCGAGGCTCCCCATGATATGGGCTCTGGCCTCTCTACAGCCACATCTCTTCACTCCATTTTCCTCTTTGTGCTCCACCAGTAATCAACCACTGAAACTGTCCTGAATATACCATACTATTTCATTTTGTGGGGGGGGATTTTTTTTCTCATTATTTGCCTAGAAAACTCCTATTCATTCCTAACAACCACGAAATCTCTCCTGAGTGATTTGAGGGAGAGTTACAATTGTGCCCCTTATTCATAAGGAATTATCTGTGAGGACCTTGCTCTGCACTCCCTCTGTTGTGAACATATAGCACAAATCTCATTGAAGCCGAGTGAAGTCACATAGACTTAAAACTTGTGCAATATGATCATTAAGATTTGGGAAGGAGTGGTAGCAACTATTGGGAAATGATAAATTATATGACTCCAGATTCAAACATTATTAGGCTATATGTTTTCTCCTGAGAATTACCCAGAGAGCTGCAAAGTCAGTATCCATTCTGTGTTTTCTTTGGATGCCTGGTTTGGGCCAGGTTGTCATGCTTCATCAGAGGTGTGACTGGGACTGTGGGAGCACAGAGGAGGTGGAACTTCCTGAGTGAGGGGTAATTTCCTGGAGGAGCCCGCTGTTACCACAGAGGGAAGAAAGGGTTGTGGGTGAAGACTGTTCCAGGTGAGACATGGTCTTGGGGCCACTGCTCTCCTACAGGAGGGACTGGCACACTTTTTGTGTAAAGGGCCAGGTAGTAAATATTATAGGTTTGTGGGCCGGTTGGGGTTTGTTGTAACTACTCAGCTCTGCTCTTGTAGCATGAAAGCATTGGTAGATGATTTGTCAACAAATGAGCATAGCTGTGTTTCAGTAAAACTTACTGATTGACATGACCCTTAAATCTCATAATTTCACATGTCACAAGTTTTTTTTTTCCCCAGTTCTTTTAATATATAGACAACATTCTTGGCTTATAGGACATACAAAAATTGGTGATGCCCTAGATATGACCTGTGGACTATAGTTTGCCATTCACCCATTGGCTCTCTTCTATATTTGCTTGTCAGGAAGATTTGCCAGGAGAGGAGAATCTCAGAGGGAAGAGAAGAGCTAGGAGTGTGGGACGTCAGAACCACTAATTGTTGTGAGAGAGAAAAGCCTGCACGTCTGTGAATGTCAGCGAATGTGAGGTGGTAAGAAAGGGAACACAACAAGGGACCATAAAAGGGAGGTGAATTTTGAAACATCTGCGTTGGCTGAAAATGCAGTGAGGTCTTTGTGAGGCTGACTGAAAATGCAGTGAGGTCTTTGCAAAGTAATTGAATTTATTTTCAGGGATATTAAAGAAACTTGCATGTATCATATAAACAGTTTTAATCCTATCAAGGCTTTATTTTCTGAATATCCTCCAATATTACCAACAAACCAGAATTTGGTTGAGCTTTATTTCTTGGTTTGTGTCATGAAATCAAGAGGCATGTTGAGTGTGCATTTGACTTCTTGTCTACCTTTTGAGAATGACTAAAGTTACAGTCAAATTAGACTGTCAAAAATGTTTTTTCCAAAACTGAGATTCATTATTTTACCAGAGTATATGCTCCACATTAACAGGGTGGAAATGAAGTTCCCCCTCATCAGTTTGGTTAGTGATTTTCCCCATAGAGATGACAGTGTTCAGGAGAAGAGATTTCTTAAGGTATGTGACATGTTCTAGGTTTTTCAGTGCCGTATGTGTTGGCAGAAGAAAGGAAATTACATTCCCCTTTATGCCAAACACAGTGCTTTGTGCCTGTATGTATATCATTTTGTTAATCCTCCCAACAAGCATATGATGTGGGTATCAGTACTCCATTTTGCAGATGAGAAAACTGAGGCTCAGGGAAAATATGTAACTTTTTAAAAGTCACTTAGTTATTAAGTGGAGAAGACAAGATTTAAACTCAAATCTGCTTCTTCTTGAGAATAGGCAGGGAATAGGGGACTATTCGTGTCTTGGAAGAGGAAGGCTTTGGGGGCCAGTTCTGGAGGAATGGAATTGTATGGATGACACTGTTCCTATAGCACCATCTGCTGGGTCTTAGGGAAATGCTAGGGAGTCTCCTTGTCCTTTCCCCTCATCTCCTCATGCAGTTTGTGAGAGTTCTTTGTAGTTTAGTCTCCATGAATGAGGAGACTATGTAAAAAACAGGGACATAATAGGCAGTGAATGTTGATTGTTAGGATTTCGGGGCAAGTCAAGTCAAAAGAAGTTAGATATAATGTAAAACTGCTCAACTAGCGTTTCCCTCCATATCCTTCTCTCCTCATACAGGGGTCATTGTTTCTCTTATCTCAAAAAATTTAAAAATGGATCTGATATAATTTTATAGCTTAGCGTGTATTATCTGGGAGGTGGGCCAGGTGTGCTGACATATCTTTCTGCTCCAGACCCAGGCTCTGGAGTAACTCTGCTTGAGTATTGGCCTTTTGTTCAGTTCTTTCTCTCTCAGTATTTTCTCTTTTCTCCTTCAGGTCCAAAAAAGGCTGGGAATCCAGAGCTCATTCTTACTTGTCCTCTTAGTTATTCTGTCAGTATCTTTCTCTAGTGTGTTTCCATCTCCTGAACTTGCTCTTTGATTCTTTTATTAGCATGGACATTCATAGCCTATATCCCTTAGTTCCTACCTACTCGAGGCTTTCTGCATACAGGCCTGCTCCATCAAAGTGGGCGGATGGAGGAGAGTGATTTGGAGTGCTTCTTAGGGCTCCTCCAAAGTGTTAAAGAGGCGGCACAAGAGACCTGCTAGTATGGGTGGTACCAGAGGAGATGTCGAGCTTCTGGTGTGGGAGGGGAAAAGCCAAGACACAGAGACCTTGGTTGTTGGGAGTCAGGTCCAGAACCTCTGTCTTTTACATGTGCGGGGGTGGGGGGAGGGAGAGGTAATGTGACAAATGCAATGAGTGTAAAACTGTTGTCTCTGTTTTCTCTCTGACCTTCTCTCCTCCTACTTGTCTTCTCCACATAGACTCTGCTGGGGCCATACAGCTTCCCTGTTATCTCCAAAACCTTCAGGCACACTCCTTCCTTAGGAATTTTATTTCAATAATGCTTGACCCTCAGATACCCATTTGGCTTAACCCTTAATCTCCTTCAGGTGGTTGCTGAAATATCAACATCATAAGGCCTACCATACCTATTCTATTTGATACATGCTCCTAATTTGCTATAGTATGGTTGGCTTATTTATAATGTAGAGTTTTGAGCGGAAGAGAGACATGATGTGACTGACTGCTGCGTTGATACTAGACCATAGTGAGATGAGGTAGAATAAGGAAGATCAGTCAGGTGAGAGATGAGGGGATGGTAGTAATCAAGGCCTCTGGCTTGGGTGACTATATGTGTGATATCATACACACTAAGAAAATAAATAAATGAGAAGGAGAAGGCTTGAGATGGGGGAATGATGATGAATTGTCATCTAATTTATCTCCATCATTGAATTTTCCCATCTTTTAATAACTCAGCTTTTTAAAAGAGCAGTGAGCACTCCCTGTCTCTGACTCTATTATCTTCCATTTACTCTCTAACCATTTACAATCTGAGTTTCACACTTTCTTTCAAGCTTTTTTGAGGGCTCCTTTTTCATGGCCTGTGCTTAAATGCTTTTGTTTGCAAAGCTCCATCCTTAGTTCACTGCCTGTTTGCATCAGTTTTTATCATTTATAAAGTATGATAATGGAGCAGGAAAGAAGCAGGACATATTGTTTATAAATTTTTATTGGCAGTTTTTATGCAATTAGGTAGTCTGAAATGAAAGACTTGGAAACTCTATGTATAAACTCAAGGGTGTTGCAGTTACAGTGATCTGGTGATGCTGTAAGACCTAATATATCCCCTTTAAGTGTCACGTATAATAACAAACTTGGCAGAAACTTCAAAACTTGAGTGCTCATATTTAACTGTTATTGAGCCCTACATAACAAAATTTTTGTATGATGTTATTATGTTTAAACTTATATCACTAACATACTGTAGCTGAGGAGGACAAGTATACACTATCCTTTAAAAGATTAACATTCCTAGGCCAAGGCACAAGATAAAATCCCAGAAGAAGAAATAAGTGATGAGAAGATAGGCAATTTATCTGAGAAAGAATTTAAAGTAATGATGTAAAATAATGATGTAAAGTAATGATGGCCAAGATGTTCAGAGAAATCAAGAGGAGTATAGATGCACACAGTGAAGTTTTTAGCAAAGAGTTGGAAAATATAAAGAATACCCAAACAGTTGAAGAATAAAATCACTGAAATGAACAGTACACTAGAAAGAACCAAGAATAGACTAAATGAGGCAGAAGAACGGATCAGTGAGCTAGAAGACAGATTAGTAGAAGTCTACTTCAGAACAGAAAAAAGAAAAAGGAATGAAAAGAAATGAGGATAATTTAAGAGAACTCTGGGACAACATGAAGCACAATAATATTCGCATTATAGGGGTCCCAGAAGAGAATAGAGAGAGAAAGGACCTGAGAAAATTTTTGGAGAGATAATCACTGAAAACTTCCCCAACTTGGGAAAGGAAACAATCACCCAGGTCTAGGAAGCACAGAGAGTACCACACAGAATCAACCCAAAGAGGAACACACCAAGGCACATAGTCATTAAATTGACAACAATTAAGGAAAAGGAGAAAATATTAAAATTAGCAAGAGAAAAGCAATGAATAACATGCAAGGGAACTCCCATAAGGTTATCAGCAGATTTTTCAGCAGAAACTCTACAGGCCAGAAGGGAGTAGCATGACATATTTAAAGTGATGAAAGGGGGAAACTTACAACCAAGAATACTCTATCCAGCAAGGCTCTCATTCAGACTTGGTGGAGAAATCAAAAGCTTTACAGATAAACAAAAGCTAAAAGATTTTAGCACCACCAACCCAGCCTTACAACTAATGTTAAAGGACCTTCTCTAGTCATCAGACCATAAGAAAAGAGAACAAAAAGAAGAAAGGGGGGCGGGGGAGAGGCCTACAGAAGATTGCTTTGGCTGTTTAGGGTCTTTTGTGATTCCTTATGAATTTTGGAACTGTTTGTTCTAGTTCTGTGAGGAATATTGCGAATATTTTGACAGGGCTTGCATTGGATTTGTGGATTGCTTTGGGTAGTGTGGCAATTCTGATAGTGTTGATTCTTCCAGTACAAGAGGACAAGAAATCTTTCCACTTCTTTGTGTCACATTGGTTTTCAGAGTATAGGTAACCTTTATTTCTACGTATTTTGTTGTTTTTGATGTAATGGAAATACCTCTGCCAGTTATAAAATTCTGGTTTATGAAGTGAAAAAAAAGAAGTGAAGGGCCGCAAATGGCAAAGTACCCTTTTTTATGGGTGAGTTGTATTCTATTGTGTATGTTTGTGTGTGTGTGTGTGTGTGTGTGTGTGTGTGTATTTTGCATCTTCATTATCTATTCAACTACTGATGTGCACTTAGGATGCTTTCATATCTTGGCAATAATAAATAATGTTGCTGTTAATAATAGGGTGTATGTAGCTTTTTGAATTAATTCTTATTTTGTCGTTGGCTTTATTCCTTTGATAACTATGTAAGTTTAAAAAGCTAAAGCTCTAAATGTTCTTAGAAACAATGAACAGTACATATATATGTAAATTAAAAAATATGTGCAGTAAAAAAAATCTATCAAGCCATGAAAGACATGGAAGAAACTTAAAAGACATATTACTAAATGAAAGAAGCAAGTCTGAAAAGGCTACAAACTGTATGATTCCAACTAAATGATATTCTGGGAAAGGCACAGCTACAGAAACAATAAAAAGATCATGGTTTCCAGGGGTTTGGGGAGAGGGAGGGAGGGAGGGATGGATGAACAGATGGAGCACAAGGGATTTTTAGGGCAATGAAATTATTCTGTGTGATACTGTAGTGGTGGCTACATGTCATTATGCCTTTGTCAAAATCCATAGAATGTACAACATCAACGGTGAACCCTAATGTAAACTATGGACTTTGGTTGATAATAAAGTGCCCATGTTGGTTCATTGATTATACCAAATATGCTACACTGATGAGGGATGCTGAGGGTAGGGGAGTATATATGTGTGCATGGGGAGGGCTATGTGTGACTCTCTGTATTTTCTGCTCAATTCTGTTGTGAACCAGAAATTGCTCTAAAAGGATAAAGTCTCTTAAACAATACAAATGTAATCACGTGTTCTCTGTTTAAAATCCTTTGTTGGTTCTTGCTATCAGACCACAGAGACCAAAACACCTTAGGAGGGCTTCCAAGGAGCCTTTTGGTCTGGTTCCGAGGTTTCCAGAACCACATTACGCCATGTCCCTCACATTCATCTCATATCTTAGCTGTGCTGAGCTACTGTCAGTTCCTTTAGCACGTCTTTATTTTTTTATCTTTGGGATTTTGCAAGGATAGTTAACTCCCCTGGAATACTCTCCTTCCCTGGTCAACCTGGCACATGTCCAGTTGTAGAGATTCAATGCACATTTCTCCTAAACTCAAAAGGCTCATCTGAACCAGCTCTTCCTTACCACTAAGTATAGTTAGCCAGCACTCTCTACTTTCAACCACTGCTGCACATTAGTAATATCTTTTTTATTCTACTTTTCACACTGTCATATCTTTCCTCCCTGGGCAGTGAATTCCTGAAAAACAGATCTGTCTTTCTTATCTCCAAAATCTAGTGTAGAATTTGACAATTAAATGATTAATCATTTCCTTTAGTCTTTCTAATGAAAGAATGATATTCATTGAGAGCCAGACAACAACCATATTATCTGGATTCTGATCAGTCTAATTCTTATCCTCAGCTTTCTGTTGGAAAATGTGTGGAGATGTGTTTGGCACGTGGCTAGAGCCCAGACATCCATAGATATGTATTGTCCCAGCTGTTCCTCATGTGACAGGTTAGGAGAGAAGAGTGGAACAAGTCCTTGGGAGAGAAGAGGAATCAAAACTGCTGGCAGTATGGCCCCACAAAAGCCTAGAGACCATTTTGTTCCTTTTCATCTGGGGCTATATAGATAAATCATTTGTTAAATTAAAGCCACAATCTTATTATTAAAATCTGAGTCACTTTGGTAATAGCATAGGATATGATTGTCATTTACTCCTTTTCTTCTCATATCCCCTAGTCCTCTAAATATTAGCCTCTTAGCAGTAAGTGGTCACCTTGGTGGTGTGATTTCTGAACAACACCCTTGTTTAGATCCTGAAATTGCACCATCAGGCAATGACTAATATTTTTATATATTTTAATGATGTATCTTTCTGGAACCAAGGAGAGTCTTTGCTTCGATTATGATAAACTTTAATTTTGAGAATTTTGAGAATAATTTTGAGAATTTCAGATTCAACTGATCTTCTATTAAAGCCTTACTGCCAAGGAAGGAAAGAGACCTTGCTGAGTGAGTATGAAGATTTGCCTTCTCTTTTTGGCTCTAAAAGTAGAGCCATGCGCTGGTTTTTAGAGGAAGATGGGGAGGGAAACTGTTGCTTAATTTGGATCCATTGTGTGCTAGTCAGTAGCCTGTAGGAGAAGGAACATGGGCTTTGAGGCAGACCATCTGAGTTAAATTTTGACTTCACCACTCAGTCCGTACCTTTAGGTAAGTTACTACTGATATCTTTGCTCATCAGTTTTATAATTTGTAAAGGGTAAATTATAATTTTTTTTACCTTGCTGTATTGTGAAGACGGTGATATGTAGTGAGAAATCAATAAATTTCCATTGTCTTTTTTCTCATGGTAGAAAAATAACATCATTATTAAGTACTTTGGATAAGTTCAACTTACAGTAAGTCATTACCAGTAAAGTTGAATATTGCTAGCTGTGGATGAATTTTTTTTTTTTTGAGGTGTAACTGGCATATAACATTATATTAGTTTCAGGTGTACAACATAACGATTCAATGTTTGTATGCATTGCAAAATGATCACCACAAGTCTAGTTAACATCTATCACCATATATAGTTATAAAACTTCTTTTTCTTGTGGTGAGAACTTTTAAGATTTACTCTTCTAGCACATTCAAATATGCAATACAGTTATTAACTATAGTCACCATACTGTACATTACATCTGCATGACTTATTTGTTTTATAACTGAAAGTTTATAAGTTTTGGCACCCTGTACCCATTTTGATTACCCTGCAACCTCTACTTCCAGCCACCACCAATCTGTTCTCTGGTATCTATGAGCTGATTTTTAATTTTTGATGTTTGTTTGTTTTTTGTTTTAAGTTCCATCTGTAAGTGAGATCATATGGTATTTGTCTTCCTCTGCCTGACTTATTTCCCTCAGCATAAGGCCCTCAAGGTCCATCCATGTTGTTGCAAATGATAAGATTTCATTCCTTTTTATGGCTGAATAATATTCTATTACATAGGTGTATGTGTATATAATGTATATACATTATATATATACACACCTTGTTTTTATTTATCCATTTATCTACTGATGGACACTTGGGTTGTTTCTATATCATGGTTATTGTAAATGATGTTTCAGTGAACATGGGGGCTCATATATCTTTTTGAGCTAATGTTTTTGTTTTCTTTGGATAAATACCCAGAAGTGGAATGGCTGGATCATATGATAGTCCTAATTCTTAATTTTTTGAGGAATCTCCATACTGTTTTCCACAGTGGCTGCACCAATTTACTTTCTCACCAACATTGCATAAGGGTTCTTTTTTCTCCACATTCTCACCAACACTTGTTATCTCTTGTCTTTTTGATAAGAGCCATTCTGACAGGTCTGAGGTGTTCTCTCACTGTGGTTTTGGTTTGCATTTCCCTGATAATTGGTTATGTTGAGGACCTTTTCATATACCCGTTGGCTATCTTTGTTTTTTAATGGATTGTTTTTGTTTTTTACTGTTCTCTTGTATGAGTTCTTCATATATTTTGGAGTTTAACCCTTTGTCATATGTATGAATTGCATATGTTTTCTCCCATTCAGTATGTTTCATTGGATTAGCCTAGACTTTAAGCTGATGGTATTCAAGCTTGACTTCTGTCCTTGTGCTCCTTAGATTTCATGTTTGCACCTGCATAGAGTATCCAATTGCATTTCAAGTTTCCACATATCTCTTTACCTCTAGGAAACTGGATTCTTTTCTGTCTGTCCTATCCGTGTCCTAATTGAGGGATTCATTTACACTCTGACCTTTAATTTTTTTTTCCTAGAGGAAGTTGACAAGGTAAGGGTAGTAGTTTTGAAACATTTCCTCAAATTGTTCGACACTTCTCTCTTTGAAAGATGGGAGTTTTTCTGTTTGAGTTTAAGTTAACCTTTGTGACTTGCTTATAGCTAATAGAATACAGAAGAAGTGATTCTGGGTCATTTCTGAGTCTAATTCAGAAAAGACCATGCAGCTTCTATTTGGTTTTCTTGGCATGCTTTCACCGGTGAAGGCTGGGTGTTGTGTAAAACATCAGACTACTCTCGGATTTCCAGGCTGTAAAGGCCACTTACAGGTGCTCCAGTCAGTGGCCCAGCTCAGCCCCCAGCTGACAGCCAGCATCAGCTGTCAGTCATGTGGATGAACCATCTTGTATGTTTTACCTAATTAATGCTTCAGATTGAAACCCTAGGTGACACCTAACTATAACTTGAGAGATCAATTGAGAACTGCTCAGCCAAGCCCTTCTAAGCCTAAAGATCTGGGACTCACCCTTGAATCTACACTCTCTCTTTTATTCCAAAACCAATCCATCAGCAAGTTCTATTGCTTATGTCTTCGAAATATGCACTCCCTCTATTCCCTCTCCTCTTGTCCCAGCTGCTATAAGTTTTTGCATTGACTCCTATTATTCATTTTCTAATCTTGTCTTTAATCCCAACTAAAATATATCCTCCATCAAGTAGTTAAAATAATGTTTTTAAAATGAAAAATCAGATTTTTATCATTCTACTGCTCAAAATCCTGCAAAGGCTTCCTATCAAATCAGAATAAAATCCAGCCTTTGCACAGGTACCAAAACAAAAATGGACAAATGGGACTACATCAGACTTAAAAATGTTTACGCATCAAAAACTACAACAGAATGAAAAGGAAACCTATGTTATAGGAGAAAATATTTGCGAATCATTTATCTCATAAGAGGCTAGTGTCCAAAAAAATATATATATATAAAGAAGTCCTATAACATATCAGTAATTTAGAAACTGATTAAAAATGGGCAAAGGACTTGAGTAGACATTTACCCAAAGATGATATGTAAAAAATCAGATGTGCAACATCACAAATTATGAGAGAAATGCAAATCAAAACCATAATGAGATAATACCTCATACCAGTTAGGATAGCCACTGTCAAAAGAACACAAAATAACAAGTGTTGGTGAGGACCTGGGGAAACTAGAACCCTTGTGCACTATTGCTGGGAATGTAAAATGCTGTAGCTCCTATGGAAAAAAGTATGATAGTTCCTCAAAAAATTAAATATGAAATTACTATATGATCCAGCAATCCCATTTCAATCCAAAAGAATTGAAAGCAGGGTCTGGAAGAGATATTTGCACAGCCATGTTCATAGCAGCATTATTCAAAAATAGCCAAAAGGTAAAAGAAGCCTAAATGTCCATCTGACAAACAAATGGATAAACAAAATGTGGTATATACATGCAGTGGAATATTACTCAGCCTGCCTTCAAAAGGGATAAATCTGACATGCTACAACATGAATGAGCCTTGAGGACACTGTGCTAAGTGAAATAAGCCAGTCACAAAAAGACAAGTATTCTGTGATTCCACTTATATGAGGTATCTAAAGTAGTCAAATTAATACAAACAGAAGGTAGAATAGTGGTTACTGGGGACTGCGGGGGGGGGAGGAGAAATAGGGAGTTATTGTTTATTGAGTATAGAGTTTCAGTTTTGCAAGATAAAAATGTTCTGGAGGTTGGTTATACAACAGTGTGAATATACTTAATACTACTAAACTGCATAATTAAAATGGATAAAATGATGTATTTTAATGTTATATGTGGTTTTTTTGTTTGTTTGTTTTTTACTACAAATTAAAAAAGAAATCTAATCTCCCTACTGTGGCTTCCAAGATACTACATGACATGATCCCTATTTAATTCTCAAAAATTATCTCCTGCAGACTTTTTTCCCCAGCCCTCACCCTCAGAATCTCAATACCTGAGGACACTTAGGGGTGGGAAAAACCTAAGGAATTTGGTTGGAAATTAGTTTTTGGTTTTCTCACAGGAGCAGTGAGCTAAGTTATTTACTCTGAATTTCCTTTATTGTTTCCAATTCCTTAAAAACCATTCATTCCTAAGCATTCCAACAAAGTTTACCCCATGACCTCTCCACAGAAATAACTGTTTACAAGTCCCAAATGTCAGGTTACCAAATCAATGAACATATTTCATTCTTGATTTTACCTGAAATTTGAAATATTCAAACTTTGATAACACTTTTTTCTTTCAGTGAAAAGTGGAAGATAGAATCAGTTTTCAAATATTGTTCCCAGTGCCTACTTTTTGTGTGACTTTAGTGGTGGGGTTTCTCAATATTCTAGACTTGGTTCTCACTGTCAACCTTCTCATTCAATCATGCCTATAGCTTGATTCATAATGACAAACATTTACTGGTTGCTGATCGTGTCTTTGGCACTGTCTGGATTTTGCAGTTTTGTAAGGTTTATCTGGGGACAGTACTTCAAACAGGCACATGAGATAACCAAGGAGGGTATTGCCCCCTTCATGTGGCTTATGGAGCACAAACATAGACATGAGATTGTTTGAGGCCAATTAGAAAAATGAGCTTGTTTTCTACTTTTCATTCAATCCCTGTTCATATTACAGATCTTTCAAACTTAGACAAAAAATTTCAGCTTAGCTTTATTTAAGTAAAAGTCAAAGAAAGGCAGATTTTATAAATGCTTTTACAGAACAACTAAACTCAGATTTCTGACAGACAGCTGCAAAATGTGAACATTGTACTAAGCATTGTCTTATGTATGGTCTGATACTGTGGAAAAGGAAAACTTGGATATGATTCTCACAGTGTGATATTCCTTCAATGGCAGAACCTTGTTCACTGTTTGCTACATGTATTAGCTCTCCTGCCTAAATCATAACATATGCGTGTTTTCTTTCAAGAACAGGAGGACATTTTAAAATGGCTTTTCCTTTCTCAAGAAATTTGAGCACATTTTCCTGCTCTCATTAGTTTCTATTGGAAAATATCTCTTTGTGTCGTTGTAATAAGGACCTATGATCAGTAATTCTTCTTTGGACACCTTGCTTCTTTGACATGGTGTATATAAGCCTTTTGGTCATATAATTTTCCAGGGACAGAGAAAAAGGATGTCATTCTTATCATGGGAAGGTAAGTCTTTTTTTGGGGGGGGTGGGGTCTATGAGAAACAAGAATGGAAGAGACAAATGATGACATATAATCAGTTATTTATTTTCAATTTTCATGCAGTTCACCTTTTTTGATTTTATATACCTAAGGTGATTAATGAATGCAAAAGTACAGAGTTCGAATGGAAAGATAATAAAGGCAAGTGTACTATGCCATAATATTAACAAAGCACCTTTAACCTAAAGAATGCTTGTCTTATACATTTGCTTACATTGATATATTGGACAAACATTAATGTAACAGTCTGGAGGATAATAAAATATATCTCTCAGAAGAAAAAATACTTGAGCTCCAATCTCCCCAATACACATGGGTTCCTAAATGTAGAACTAGATAATATAGATTTCTTCTATTAAATACTTCAAAATCATACAATTCAAAAATTGTTAAGAATAAAAAGAAACTACCACCAATGGAAAAAAATACTGTAAATATTTTCAAATAAGTACAAGAAAAGATACCAACCCTGAAAGCATAATGATAGTTTTCTTAACGCCAAGTTGTGTTTGTCATTCTCCTATTATTTCAGTAAGTTACTTTTTTTAACTTATTATTAGTTTCTCATTATTAATAAAAGTATCTGTGGAACTGATGAAATCCCAACGATTTTAAACCAGGATGAATATTACTGGCTGTTATATTGGACCTGATGTATTCTGAAGGGGATTGAGAACTGTCCCTGAAAGACACACGATTGGAATCATGACGGACAACACCACCATGAAAGTGTACATATCCTGACTCTCCATAGTCATAATCTGCATTTCCATAGCTGCCATGTCTCCAACCTTGAAATGTACCATGTGTTTCATTCCGTGAGCTGGAACCAGACGTTCTATAACTAGCTGCAGACTGTCTACCTCCCACTTGAGAATTACCTTCACTGTCACTGAACTGAACATCACTAGACCCTGGGTGTCTACGGCTACCGGACACATCTGAGGTTTGTCCGTGCTCAGTCCGTGAGTGTCTGGAGCTGTCTCGTTCCTGCTCATGGCGGCGCCCCTGTCTGTGGGCAGCGCTGCTTCCGGACTCTGCGTGGACAGAGTCCCTCTCTCTAGGGGAGGCCCTGTGCCCTTGCTGAGAGTCTGAGTGCCTAGAGCTGACTCGCGCCTGGCCATGGGATCCCTCCTGCTGGTGCCTTGAGGTGGACCCAGATCTTCCCTGGGTGGTCACAGCTTGTCTCCCTGCATTTTGCTCGGAGCGCTCGCTGTCGCTGGCCGGGCTGACATTGGATTCCCTGCGTGTACGGCTACCGAACACATCTGAGGTTTGTCTGTGCTCAGTCCGTGAGTGTCTGGAGCTGTCTCGTTCCTGCTCATGGCGGCGCCCCTGTCTGTGGGCAGCGCTGCTTCCGGACTCTGCGTGGACAGAGTCCCTCTCTCTAGGGGAGGCCCTGTGCCCTTGCTGAGAGTCTGAGTGCCTAGAGCTGACTCGCGCCTGGCCATGGGATCCCTCCTGCTGGTGCCTTGAGGTGGACCCAGATCTTCCCTGGGTGGTCACAGCTTGTCTCCCTCCATCTTGCTCGGAGCGCTCGCTGTCGCTGGCCGGGCTGACAGCGGATTCCCTGCGTGTACGGCTACCGAACACATCTGAGGTTTGTCCGTGCTCAGTCCGTGAGTGTCTGGAGCTGTCTCGTTCCTGCTCATGGCGGCGCCCCTGTCTGTGGGCAGCGCTGCTTCCGGACTCTGCGTGGACAGAGTCCCTCTCTGTAGGGGTGGCCCTGTGCCCTTGCTGAGAGTCTGAGTGCCTAGAGCTGACTCGCGCCTGGCCATGGGATCCCTCCTGCTGGTGCCTTGAGGTGGACCCAGATCTTCCCTGGGTGGTCACAGCTTGTCTCCCTCCATCTTGCTCGGAGCGCTCGCTGTCGCTGGCCGGGCTGACACTGGATTCCCTGCGTGTACGGCTACCGAACACATCTGAGGTTTGTCCGTGCTCAGTCCGTGAGTGTCTGGAGCTGTCTCGTTCCTGCTCATGGCGGCGCCCCTGTCTGTGGGCAGCCCTGCTTCCGGACTCTGCGTGGAGAGAGTCCCTCTCTGTAGGGGTGGCCCTGTGCCCTTGCTGAGAGTCTGAGTGCCTAGAGCTGACTCGCGCCTGGCCATGGGATCCCTCCTGCTGGTGCCTTGAGGTGGACCCAGATCTTCCCTGGGTGGTCACAGCTTGTCTCCCTCCATCTTGCTCGGAGCGCTCGCTGTCGCTGGCCGGGCTGACATTGGATTCCCTGCGTGTACGGCTACCGAACACATCTGAGGTTTGTCTGTGCTCAGTCCGTGAGTGTCTGGAGCTGTCTCGTTCCTGCTCATGGCGGCGCCCCTGTCTGTGGGCAGCGCTGCTTCCGGACTCTGCGTGGACAGAGTCCCTCTCTCTAGGGGAGGCCCTGTGCCCTTGCTGAGAGTCTGAGTGCCTAGAGCTGACTCGCGCCTGGCCATGGGATCCCTCCTGCTGGTGCCTTGAGGTGGACCCAGATCTTCCCTGGGTGGTCACAGCTTGTCTCCCTCCATCTTGCTCGGAGCGCTCGCTGTCGCTGGCCGGGCTGACAGCGGATTCCCTGCGTGTACGGCTACCGAACACATCTGAGGTTTGTCCGTGCTCAGTCCGTGAGTGTCTGGAGCTGTCTCGTTCCTGCTCATGGCGGCGCCCCTGTCTGTGGGCAGCGCTGCTTCCGGACTCTGCGTGGACAGAGTCCCTCTCTGTAGGGGTGGCCCTGTGCCCTTGCTGAGAGTCTGAGTGCCTAGAGCTGACTCGCGCCTGGCCATGGGATCCCTCCTGCTGGTGCCTTGAGGTGGACCCAGATCTTCCCTGGGTGGTCACAGCTTGTCTCCCTCCATCTTGCTCGGAGCGCTCGCTGTCGCTGGCCAGGCTGACACTGGATTCCCTGCGTGTACGGCTACCGAACACATCTGAGGTTTGTCCGTGCTCAGTCCGTGAGTGTCTGGAGCTGTCTCGTTCCTGCTCATGGCGGCGCCCCTGTCTGTGGGCAGCGCTGCTTCCGGACTCTGCGTGGACAGAGTCCCTCTCTGTAGGGGTGGCCCTGTGCCCTTGCTGAGAGTCTGAGTGCCTAGAGCTGACTCGCGCCTGGCCATGGGATCCCTCCTGCTGGTGCCTTGAGGTGGACCCAGATCTTCCCTGGGTGGTCACAGCTTGTCTCCCTCCATCTTGCTCGGAGCGCTCGCTGTCGCTGGCCGGGCTGACACTGGATTCCCTGCGTGTACGGCTACCGAACACATCTGAGGTTTGTCCGTGCTCAGTCCGTGAGTGTCTGGAGCTGTCTCGTTCCTGCTCATGGCGGCGCCCCTGTCTGTGGGCAGCCCTGCTTCCGGACTCTGCGTGGACAGAGTCCCTCTCTCTAGGGGAGGCCCTGTGCCCTTGCTGAGAGTCTGAGTGCCTAGAGCTGACTCGCGCCTGGCCATGGGATCCCTCCTGCTGGTGCCTTGAGGTGGACCCAGATCTTCCCTGGGTGGTCACAGCTTGTCTCCCTCCATCTTGCTCGGAGCGCTCGCTGTCGCTGGCCGGGCTGACACTGGATTCCCTGCGTGTACGGCTACCGAACACATCTGAGGTTTGTCCGTGCTCAGTCCGTGAGTGTCTGGAGCTGTCTCGTTCCTGCTCATGGCGGCGCCCCTGTCTGTGGGCAGCGCTGCTTCCGGACTCTGCGTGGACAGAGTCCCTCTCTCTATGGGAGGCCCTGTGCCCTTGCTGAGAGTCTGAGTGCCTAGAGCTGACTCGCGCCTGGCCATGGGATCCCTCCTGCTGGTGCCTTGAGGTGGACCCAGATCTTCCCTTGGTGGTCAGAGCTTGTCTCCCTCCATCTTGCTCGGAGCGCTCGCTGTCGCTGGCCGGGCTGACAGCGGATTCCCTGCGTGTACGGCTACCGAACACATCTGAGGTTTGTCCGTGCTCAGTCCGTGAGTGTCTGGAGCTGTCTCGTTCCTGCTCATGGCGGCGCCCCTGTCTGTGGGCAGCGCTGCTTCCGGACTCTGCGTGGACAGAGTCCCTCTCTGTAGGGGTGGCCCTGTGCCCTTGCTGAGAGTCTGAGTGCCTAGAGCTGACTCGCGCCTGGCCATGGGATCCCTCCTGCTGGTGCCTTGAGGTGGACCCAGATCTTCCCTGGGTGGTCACAGCTTGTCTCCCTCCATCTTGCTCGGAGCGCTCGCTGTCGCTGGCCGGGCTGACACTGGATTCCCTGCGTGTACGGCTACCGAACACATCTGAGGTTTGTCCGTGCTCAGTCCGTGAGTGTCTGGAGCTGTCTCGTTCCTGCTCATGGCGGCGCCCCTGTCTGTGGGCAGCGCTGCTTCCGGACTCTGCGTGGACAGAGTCCCTCTCTGTAGGGGTGGCCCTGTGCCCTTGCTGAGAGTCTGAGTGCCTAGAGCTGACTCGCGCCTGGCCATGGGATCCCTCCTGCTGGTGCCTTGAGGTGGACCCAGATCTTCCCTGGGTGGTCACAGCTTGTCTCCCTCCATCTTGCTCGGAGCGCTCGCTGTCGCTGGCCGGGCTGACACTGGATTCCCTGCGTGTACGGCTACCGAACACATCTGAGGTTTGTCCGTGCTCAGTCCGTGAGTGTCTGGAGCTGTCTCGTTCCTGCTCATGGCGGCGCCCCTGTCTGTGGGCAGCACTGCTTCCGGACTCTGCGTGGACAGAGTCCCTCTCTCTAGGGGAGGCCCTGTGCCCTTGCTGAGAGTCTGAGTGCCTAGAGCTGACTCGCGCCTGGCCATGGGATCCCTCCTGCTGGTGCCTTGAGGTGGACCCAGATCTTCCCTGGGTGGTCACAGCTTGTCTCCCTCCATCTTGCTCGGAGCGCTCGCTGTCGCTGGCCGGGCTGACACTGGATTCCCTGCGTGTACGGCTACCGAACACATCTGAGGTTTGTCCGTGCTCAGTCCGTGAGTGTCTGGAGCTGTCTCGTTCCTGCTCATGGCGGCGCCCCTGTCTGTGGGCAGCACTGCTTCCGGACTCTGCGTGGACAGAGTCCCTCTCTCTAGGGGAGGCCCTGTGCCCTTGCTGAGAGTCTGAGTGCCTAGAGCTGACTCGCGCCTGGCCATGGGATCCCTCCTGCTGGTGCCTTGAGGTGGACCCAGATCTTCCCTGGGTGGTCACAGCTTGTCTCCCTCCATCTTGCTCGGAGCGCTCGCTGTCGCTGGCCGGGCTGACAGCGGATTCCCTGCGTGTACGGCTACCGAACACATCTGAGGTTTGTCCGTGCTCAGTCCGTGAGTGTCTGGAGCTGTCTCGTTCCTGCTCATGGCGGCGCCCCTGTCTGTGGGCAGCGCTGCTTCCGGACTCTGCGTGGACAGAGTCCCTCTCTGTAGGGGTGGCCCTGTGCCCTTGCTGAGAGTCTGAGTGCCTAGAGCTGACTCGCGCCTGGCCATGGGATCCCTCCTGCTGGTGCCTTGAGGTGGACCCAGATCTTCCCTGGGTGGTCACAGCTTGTCTCCCTCCATCTTGCTCGGAGCGCTCGCTGTCGCTGGCCGGGCTGACACTGGATTCCCTGCGTGTACGGCTACCGAACACATCTGAGGTTTGTCCGTGCTCAGTCCGTGAGTGTCTGGAGCTGTCTCGTTCCTGCTCATGGCGGCGCCCCTGTCTGTGGGCAGCCCTGCTTCCGGACTCTGCGTGGAGAGAGTCCCTCTCTGTAGGGGTGGCCCTGTGCCCTTGCTGAGAGTCTGAGTGCCTAGAGCTGACTCGCGCCTGGCCATGGGATCCCTCCTGCTGGTGCCTTGAGGTGGACCCAGATCTTCCCTGGGTGGTCACAGCTTGTCTCCCTCCATCTTGCTCGGAGCGCTCGCTGTCGCTGGCCGGGCTGACATTGGATTCCCTGCGTGTACGGCTACCGAACACATCTGAGGTTTGTCTGTGCTCAGTCCGTGAGTGTCTGGAGCTGTCTCGTTCCTGCTCATGGCGGCGCCCCTGTCTGTGGGCAGCGCTGCTTCCGGACTCTGCGTGGACAGAGTCCCTCTCTCTAGGGGAGGCCCTGTGCCCTTGCTGAGAGTCTGAGTGCCTAGAGCTGACTCGCGCCTGGCCATGGGATCCCTCCTGCTGGTGCCTTGAGGTGGACCCAGATCTTCCCTGGGTGGTCACAGCTTGTCTCCCTCCATCTTGCTCGGAGCGCTCGCTGTCGCTGGCCGGGCTGACACTGGATTCCCTGCGTGTACGGCTACCGAACACATCTGAGGTTTGTCCGTGCTCAGTCCGTGAGTGTCTGGAGCTGTCTCGTTCCTGCTCATGGCGGCGCCCCTGTCTGTGGGCAGCGCTGCTTCCGGACTCTGCGTGGACAGAGTCCCTCTCTGTAGGGGTGGCCCTGTGCCCTTGCTGAGAGTCTGAGTGCCTAGAGCTGACTTGCGCCTGGAAATGGGATCCCTCTTGCTGGTGCCTTGAGGTGGACCCAGATATTCCCTTGGTGGTCAGAGCTTGTCTCCCTCCATCTTGCTCGGAGCGCTCGCTGTCGCTGGCCGGGCTGACAGCGGATTCCCTGCGTGTACGGCTACCGAACACATCTGAGGTTTGTCTGTGCTCAGTCCGTGAGTGTCTGGAGCTGTCTCGTTCCTGCTCATGGCGGCGCCCCTGTCTGTGGGCAGCGCTGCTTCCGGACTCTGCGTGGACAGAGTCCCTCTCTGTAGGGGTGGCCCTGTGCCCTTGCTGAGAGTCTGAGTGCCTAGAGCTGACTCGCGCCTGGCCATGGGATCCCTCCTGCTGGTGCCTTGAGGTGGACCCAGATCTTCCCTGGGTGGTCACAGCTTGTCTCCCTCCATCTTGCTCGGAGCGCTCGCTGTCGCTGGCCGGGCTGACACTGGATTCCCTGCGTGTACGGCTACCGAACACATCTGAGGTTTGTCCGTGCTCAGTCCGTGAGTGTCTGGAGCTGTCTCGTTCCTGCTCATGGCGGCGCCCCTGTCTGTGGGCAGCGCTGCTTCCGGACTCTGCGTGGACAGAGTCCCTCTCTGTAGGGGTGGCCCTGTGCCCTTGCTGAGAGTCTGAGTGCCTAGAGCTGACTCGCGCCTGGCCATGGGATCCCTCCTGCTGGTGCCTTGAGGTGGACCCAGATCTTCCCTGGGTGGTCACAGCTTGTCTCCCTCCATCTTGCTCGGAGCGCTCGCTGTCGCTGGCCGGGCTGACACTGGATTCCCTGCGTGTACGGCTACCGAACACATCTGAGGTTTGTCCTGTGCTCAGTCCGTGAGTGTCTGGAGCTGTCTCGTTCCTGCTCATGGCGGCGCCCCTGTCTGTGGGCAGCGCTGCTTCCGGACTCTGCGTGGACAGAGTCCCTCTCTGTAGGGGTGGCCCTGTGCCCTTGCTGAGAGTCTGAGTGCCTAGAGCTGACTCGCGCCTGGCCATGGGATCCCTCCTGCTGGTGCCTTGAGGTGGACCCAGATCTTCCCTGGGTGGTCACAGCTTGTCTCCCTCCATCTTGCTCGGAGCGCTCGCTGTCGCTGGCCGGGCTGACACTGGATTCCCTGCGTGTACGGCTACCGAACACATCTGAGGTTTGTCCGTGCTCAGTCCGTGAGTGTCTGGAGCTGTCTCGTTCCTGCTCATGGCGGCGCCCCTGTCTGTGGGCAGCGCTGCTTCCGGACTCTGCGTGGACAGAGTCCCTCTCTGTAGGGGTGGCCCTGTGCCCTTGCTGAGAGTCTGAGTGCCTAGAGCTGACTCGCGCCTGGCCATGGGATCCCTCCTGCTGGTGCCTTGAGGTGGACCCAGATCTTCCCTGGGTGGTCACAGCTTGTCTCCCTCCATCTTGCTCGGAGCGCTCGCTGTCGCTGGCCGGGCTGACACTGGATTCCCTGCGTGTACGGCTACCGAACACATCTGAGGTTTGTCTGTGCTCAGTCCGTGAGTGTCTGGAGCTGTCTCGTTCCTGCTCATGGCGGCGCCCCTGTCTGTGGGCAGCGCTGCTTCCGGACTCTGCGTGGACAGAGTCCCTCTCTGTAGGGGTGGCCCTGTGCCCTTGCTGAGAGTCTGAGTGCCTAGAGCTGACTTGCGCCTGGAAATGGGATCCCTCTTGCTGGTGCCTTGAGGTGGACCCAGATCTTCCCTTGGTGGTCACAGCTTGTCTCCCTCCATCTTGCTCGGAGCGCTCGCTGTCGCTGGCCGGGCTGACACTGGATTCCCTGCGTGTACGGCTACCGAACACATCTGAGGTTTGTCCGTGCTCAGTCCGTGAGTGTCTGGAGCTGTCTCGTTCCTGCTCATGGCGGCGCCCCTGTCTGTGGGCAGCGCTGCTTCCGGACTCTGCGTGGACAGAGTCCCTCTCTGTAGGGGTGGCCCTGTGCCCTTGCTGAGAGTCTGAGTGCCTAGAGCTGACTCGCGCCTGGCCATGGGATCCCTCCTGCTGGTGCCTTGAGGTGGACCCAGATCTTCCCTGGGTGGTCACAGCTTGTCTCCCTCCATCTTGCTCGGAGCGCTCGCTGTCGCTGGCCGGGCTGACACTGGATTCCCTGCGTGTACGGCTACCGAACACATCTGAGGTTTGTCTGTGCTCAGTCCGTGAGTGTCTGGAGCTGTCTCGTTCCTGCTCATGGCGGCGCCCCTGTCTGTGGGCAGCGCTGCTTCCGGACTCTGCGTGGACAGAGTCCCTCTCTCTAGGGGAGGCCCTGTGCCCTTGCTGAGAGTCTGAGTGCCTAGAGCTGACTCGCGCCTGGCCATGGGATCCCTCCTGCTGGTGCCTTGAGGTGGACCCAGATCTTCCCTGGGTGGTCACAGCTTGTCTCCCTCCATCTTGCTCGGAGCGCTCGCTGTCGCTGGCCGGGCTGACACTGGATTCCCTGCGTGTACGGCTACCGAACACATCTGAGGTTTGTCCGTGCTCAGTCCGTGAGTGTCTGGAGCTGTCTCGTTCCTGCTCATGGCGGCGCCCCTGTCTGTGGGCAGCGCTGCTTCCGGACTCTGCGTGGACAGAGTCCCTCTCTGTAGGGGTGGCCCTGTGCCCTTGCTGAGAGTCTGAGTGCCTAGAGCTGACTCGCGCCTGGCCATGGGATCCCTCCTGCTGGTGCCTTGAGGTGGACCCAGATCTTCCCTGGGTGGTCACAGCTTGTCTCCCTCCATCTTGCTCGGAGCGCTCGCTGTCGCTGGCCGGGCTGACAGCTGGATTCCCTGCGTGTACGGCTACCGAACACATCTGAGGTTTGTCCGTGCTCAGTCCGTGAGTGTCTGGAGCTGTCTCGTTCCTGCTCATGGCGGCGCCCCTGTCTGTGGGCAGCGCTGCTTCCGGACTCTGCGTGGACAGAGTCCCTCTCTCTAGGGGAGGCCCTGTGCCCTTGCTGAGAGTCTGAGTGCCTAGAGCTGACTCGCGCCTGGCCATGGGATCCCTCCTGCTGGTGCCTTGAGGTGGACCCAGATCTTCCCTGGGTGGTCACAGCTTGTCTCCCTCCATCTTGCTCGGAGCGCTCGCTGTCGCTGGCCGGGCTGACACTGGATTCCCTGCGTGTACGGCTACCGAACACATCTGAGGTTTGTCCGTGCTCAGTCCGTGAGTGTCTGGAGCTGTCTCGTTCCTGCTCATGGCGGCGCCCCTGTCTGTGGGCAGCGCTGCTTCCGGACTCTGCGTGGACAGAGTCCCTCTCTGTAGGGGTGGCCCTGTGCCCTTGCTGAGAGTCTGAGTGCCTAGAGCTGACTCGCGCCTGGCCATGGGATCCCTCCTGCTGGTGCCTTGAGGTGGACCCAGATCTTCCCTGGGTGGTCACAGCTTGTCTCCCTCCATCTTGCTCGGAGCGCTCGCTGTCGCTGGCCGGGCTGACACTGGATTCCCTGCGTGTACGGCTACCGAACACATCTGAGGTTTGTCCGTGCTCAGTCCGTGAGTGTCTGGAGCTGTCTCGTTCCTGCTCATGGCGGCGCCCCTGTCTGTGGGCAGCGCTGCTTCCGGACTCTGCGTGGACAGAGTCCCTCTCTGTAGGGGTGGCCCTGTGCCCTTGCTGAGAGTCTGAGTGCCTAGAGCTGACTCGCGCCTGGCCATGGGATCCCTCCTGCTGGTGCCTTGAGGTGGACCCAGATCTTCCCTGGGTGGTCACAGCTTGTCTCCCTCCATCTTGCTCGGAGCGCTCGCTGTCGCTGGCCGGGCTGACAGCGGATTCCCTGCGTGTACGGCTACCGAACACATCTGAGGTTTGTCCGTGCTCAGTCCGTGAGTGTCTGGAGCTGTCTCGTTCCTGCTCATGGCGGCGCCCCTGTCTGTGGGCAGCGCTGCTTCCGGACTCTGCGTGGACAGAGTCCCTCTCTCTAGGGGATGGCCCTGTGCCCTTGCTGAGAGTCTGAGTGCCTAGAGCTGACTCGCGCCTGGCCATGGGATCCCTCCTGCTGGTGCCTTGAGGTGGACCCAGATCTTCCCTGGGTGGTCACAGCTTGTCTCCCTCCATCTTGCTCGGAGCGCTCGCTGTCGCTGGCCGGGCTGACACTGGATTCCCTGCGTGTACGGCTACCGAACACATCTGAGGTTTGTCCGTGCTCAGTCCGTGAGTGTCTGGAGCTGTCTCGTTCCTGCTCATGGCGGCGCCCCTGTCTGTGGGCAGCGCTGCTTCCGGACTCTGCGTGGACAGAGTCCCTCTCTGTAGGGGTGGCCCTGTGCCCTTGCTGAGAGTCTGAGTGCCTAGAGCTGACTCGCGCCTGGCCATGGGATCCCTCCTGCTGGTGCCTTGAGGTGGACCCAGATCTTCCCTGGGTGGTCACAGCTTGTCTCCCTCCATCTTGCTCGGAGCGCTCGCTGTCGCTGGCCGGGCTGACAGCGGATTCCCTGCGTGTACGGCTACCGAACACATCTGAGGTTTGTCCGTGCTCAGTCCGTGAGTGTCTGGAGCTGTCTCGTTCCTGCTCATGGCGGCGCCCCTGTCTGTGGGCAGCGCTGCTTCCGGACTCTGCGTGGACAGAGTCCCTCTCTGTAGGGGTGGCCCTGTGCCCTTGCTGAGAGTCTGAGTGCCTAGAGCTGACTCGCGCCTGGCCATGGGATCCCTCCTGCTGGTGCCTTGAGGTGGACCCAGATCTTCCCTGGGTGGTCACAGCTTGTCTCCCTCCATCTTGCTCGGAGCGCTCGCTGTCGCTGGCCGGGCTGACACTGGATTCCCTGCGTGTACGGCTACCGAACACATCTGAGGTTTGTCCGTGCTCAGTCCGTGAGTGTCTGGAGCTGTCTCGTTCCTGCTCATGGCGGCGCCCCTGTCTGTGGGCAGCGCTGCTTCCGGACTCTGCGTGGACAGAGTCCCTCTCTGTAGGGGTGGCCCTGTGCCCTTGCTGAGAGTCTGAGTGCCTAGAGCTGACTCGCGCCTGGCCATGGGATCCCTCCTGCTGGTGCCTTGAGGTGGACCCAGATCTTCCCTGGGTGGTCACAGCTTGTCTCCCTCCATCTTGCTCGGAGCGCTCGCTGTCGCTGGCCGGGCTGACACTGGATTCCCTGCGTGTACGGCTACCGAACACATCTGAGGTTTGTCCGTGCTCAGTCCGTGAGTGTCTGGAGCTGTCTCGTTCCTGCTCATGGCGGCGCCCCTGTCTGTGGGCAGCGCTGCTTCCGGACTCTGCGTGGACAGAGTCCCTCTCTCTAGGGGAGGCCCTGTGCCCTTGCTGAGAGTCTGAGTGCCTAGAGCTGACTCGCGCCTGGCCATGGGATCCCTCCTGCTGGTGCCTTGAGGTGGACCCAGATCTTCCCTGGGTGGTCACAGCTTGTCTCCCTCCATCTTGCTCGGAGCGCTCGCTGTCGCTGGCCGGGCTGACACTGGATTCCCTGCGTGTACGGCTACCGAACACATCTGAGGTTTGTCCGTGCTCAGTCCGTGAGTGTCTGGAGCTGTCTCGTTCCTGCTCATGGCGGCGCCCCTGTCTGTGGGCAGCGCTGCTTCCGGACTCTGCGTGGACAGAGTCCCTCTCTGTAGGGGTGGCCCTGTGCCCTTGCTGAGAGTCTGAGTGCCTAGAGCTGACTCGCGCCTGGCCATGGGATCCCTCCTGCTGGTGCCTTGAGGTGGACCCAGATCTTCCCTGGGTGGTCACAGCTTGTCTCCCTCCATCTTGCTCGGAGCGCTCGCTGTCGCTGGCCGGGCTGACAGCTGGATTCCCTGCGTGTACGGCTACCGAACACATCTGAGGTTTGTCCGTGCTCAGTCCGTGAGTGTCTGGAGCTGTCTCGTTCCTGCTCATGGCGGCGCCCCTGTCTGTGGGCAGCGCTGCTTCCGGACTCTGCGTGGACAGAGTCCCTCTCTCTATGGGAGGCCCTGTGCCCTTGCTGAGAGTCTGAGTGCCTAGAGCTGACTCGCGCCTGGCCATGGGATCCCTCCTGCTGGTGCCTTGAGGTGGACCCAGATCTTCCCTGGGTGGTCACAGCTTGTCTCCCTCCATCTTGCTCGGAGCGCTCGCTGTCGCTGGCCGGGCTGACACTGGATTCCCTGCGTGTACGGCTACCGAACACATCTGAGGTTTGTCCGTGCTCAGTCCGTGAGTGTCTGGAGCTGTCTCGTTCCTGCTCATGGCGGCGCCCCTGTCTGTGGGCAGCGCTGCTTCCGGACTCTGCGTGGACAGAGTCCCTCTCTGTAGGGGTGGCCCTGTGCCCTTGCTGAGAGTCTGAGTGCCTAGAGCTGACTCGCGCCTGGCCATGGGATCCCTCCTGCTGGTGCCTTGAGGTGGACCCAGATCTTCCCTGGGTGGTCACAGCTTGTCTCCCTCCATCTTGCTCGGAGCGCTCGCTGTCGCTGGCCGGGCTGACACTGGATTCCCTGCGTGTACGGCTACCGAACACATCTGAGGTTTGTCCGTGCTCAGTCCGTGAGTGTCTGGAGCTGTCTCGTTCCTGCTCATGGCGGCGCCCCTGTCTGTGGGCAGCGCTGCTTCCGGACTCTGCGTGGACAGAGTCCCTCTCTCTAGGGGAGGCCCTGTGCCCTTGCTGAGAGTCTGAGTGCCTAGAGCTGACTCGCGCCTGGCCATGGGATCCCTCCTGCTGGTGCCTTGAGGTGGACCCAGATCTTCCCTGGGTGGTCACAGCTTGTCTCCCTCCATCTTGCTCGGAGCGCTCGCTGTCGCTGGCCGGGCTGACACTGGATTCCCTGCGTGTACGGCTACCGAACACATCTGAGGTTTGTCCGTGCTCAGTCCGTGAGTGTCTGGAGCTGTCTCGTTCCTGCTCATGGCGGCGCCCCTGTCTGTGGGCAGCGCTGCTTCCGGACTCTGCGTGGACAGAGTCCCTCTCTGTAGGGGTGGCCCTGTGCCCTTGCTGAGAGTCTGAGTGCCTAGAGCTGACTCGCGCCTGGCCATGGGATCCCTCCTGCTGGTGCCTTGAGGTGGACCCAGATCTTCCCTGGGTGGTCACAGCTTGTCTCCCTCCATCTTGCTCGGAGCGCTCGCTGTCGCTGGCCGGGCTGACACTGGATTCCCTGCGTGTACGGCTACCGAACACATCTGAGGTTTGTCCGTGCTCAGTCCGTGAGTGTCTGGAGCTGTCTCGTTCCTGCTCATGGCGGCGCCCCTGTCTGTGGGCAGCGCTGCTTCCGGACTCTGCGTGGACAGAGTCCCTCTCTCTAGGGGTGGCCCTGTGCCCTTGCTGAGAGTCTGAGTGCCTAGAGCTGACTCGCGCCTGGCCATGGGATCCCTCCTGCTGGTGCCTTGAGGTGGACCCAGATCTTCCCTGGGTGGTCACAGCTTGTCTCCCTCCATCTTGCTCGGAGCGCTCGCTGTCGCTGGCCGGGCTGACACTGGATTCCCTGCGTGTACGGCTACCGAACACATCTGAGGTTTGTCCGTGCTCAGTCCGTGAGTGTCTGGAGCTGTCTCGTTCCTGCTCATGGCGGCGCCCCTGTCTGTGGGCAGCGCTGCTTCCGGACTCTGCGTGGACAGAGTCCCTCTCTGTAGGGGTGGCCCTGTGCCCTTGCTGAGAGTCTGAGTGCCTAGAGCTGACTCGCGCCTGGCCATGGGATCCCTCCTGCTGGTGCCTTGAGGTGGACCCAGATCTTCCCTGGGTGGTCACAGCTTGTCTCCCTCCATCTTGCTCGGAGCGCTCGCTGTCGCTGGCCGGGCTGACACTGGATTCCCTGCGTGTACGGCTACCGAACACATCTGAGGTTTGTCCGTGCTCAGTCCGTGAGTGTCTGGAGCTGTCTCGTTCCTGCTCATGGCGGCGCCCCTGTCTGTGGGCAGCGCTGCTTCCGGACTCTGCGTGGACAGAGTCCCTCTCTGTAGGGGTGGCCCTGTGCCCTTGCTGAGAGTCTGAGTGCCTAGAGCTGACTCGCGCCTGGCCATGGGATCCCTCCTGCTGGTGCCTTGAGGTGGACCCAGATCTTCCCTGGGTGGTCACAGCTTGTCTCCCTCCATCTTGCTCGGAGCGCTCGCTGTCGCTGGCCGGGCTGACACTGGATTCCCTGCGTGTACGGCTACCGAACACATCTGAGGTTTGTCCGTGCTCAGTCCGTGAGTGTCTGGAGCTGTCTCGTTCCTGCTCATGGCGGCGCCCCTGTCTGTGGGCAGCGCTGCTTCCGGACTCTGCGTGGACAGAGTCCCTCTCTGTAGGGGTGGCCCTGTGCCCTTGCTGAGAGTCTGAGTGCCTAGAGCTGACTCGCGCCTGGCCATGGGATCCCTCTTGCTGGTGCCTTGAGGTGGACCCAGATCTTCCCTGGGTGGTCACAGCTTGTCTCCCTCCATCTTGCTCGGAGCGCTCGCTGTCGCTGGCCGGGCTGACAGCTGGATTCCCTGCGTGTACGGCTACCGAACACATCTGAGGTTTGTCCGTGCTCAGTCCGTGAGTGTCTGGAGCTGTCTCGTTCCTGCTCATGGCGGCGCCCCTGTCTGTGGGCAGCGCTGCTTCCGGACTCTGCGTGGACAGAGTCCCTCTCTCTAGGGGAGGCCCTGTGCCCTTGCTGAGAGTCTGAGTGCCTAGAGCTGACTCGCGCCTGGCCATGGGATCCCTCCTGCTGGTGCCTTGAGGTGGACCCAGATCTTCCCTGGGTGGTCACAGCTTGTCTCCCTCCATCTTGCTCGGAGCGCTCGCTGTCGCTGGCCGGCTGACACTGGATTCCCTGCGTGTACGGCTACCGAACACATCTGAGGTTTGTCCGTGCTCAGTCCGTGAGTGTCTGGAGCTGTCTCGTTCCTGCTCATGGCGGCGCCCCTGTCTGTGGGCAGCGCTGCTTCCGGACTCTGCGTGGACAGAGTCCCTCTCTGTAGGGGTGGCCCTGTGCCCTTGCTGAGAGTCTGAGTGCCTAGAGCTGACTCTGCGCCTGGCAATGGGATCCCTCTTGCTGGTGCCTTGAGGTGGACCCAGATCTTCCCTGGGTGGTCACAGCTTGTCTCCCTCCATCTTGCTCGGAGCGCTCGCTGTCGCTGGCCGGGCTGACAGCGGATTCCCTGCGTGTACGGCTACCGAACACATCTGAGGTTTGTCCGTGCTCAGTCCGTGAGTGTCTGGAGCTGTCTCGTTCCTGCTCATGGCGGCGCCCCTGTCTGTGGGCAGCGCTGCTTCCGGACTCTGCGTGGACAGAGTCCCTCTCTGTAGGGGTGGCCCTGTGCCCTTGCTGAGAGTCTGAGTGCCTAGAGCTGACTCGCGCCTGGCCATGGGATCCCTCCTGCTGGTGCCTTGAGGTGGACCCAGATCTTCCCTGGGTGGTCACAGCTTGTCTCCCTCCATCTTGCTCGGAGCGCTCGCTGTCGCTGGCCGGGCTGACACTGGATTCCCTGCGTGTACGGCTACCGAACACATCTGAGGTTTGTCCGTGCTCAGTCCGTGAGTGTCTGGAGCTGTCTCGTTCCTGCTCATGGCGGCGCCCCTGTCTGTGGGCAGCGCTGCTTCCGGACTCTGCGTGGACAGAGTCCCTCTCTGTAGGGGTGGCCCTGTGCCCTTGCTGAGAGTCTGAGTGCCTAGAGCTGACTCGCGCCTGGCCATGGGATCCCTCCTGCTGGTGCCTTGAGGTGGACCCAGATCTTCCCTGGGTGGTCACAGCTTGTCTCCCTCCATCTTGCTCGGAGCGCTCGCTGTCGCTGGCCGGGCTGACACTGGATTCCCTGCGTGTACGGCTACCGAACACATCTGAGGTTTGTCCGTGCTCAGTCCGTGAGTGTCTGGAGCTGTCTCGTTCCTGCTCATGGCGGCGCCCCTGTCTGTGGGCAGCGACTGCTTCCGGACTCTGCGTGGACAGAGTCCCTCTCTCTAGGGGAGGCCCTGTGCCCTTGCTGAGAGTCTGAGTGCCTAGAGCTGACTCGCGCCTGGCCATGGGATCCCTCCTGCTGGTGCCTTGAGGTGGACCCAGATCTTACCTGGGTGGTCACAGCTTGTCTCCCTCCATCTTGCTCGGAGCGCTCGCTGTCGCTGGCCGGGCTGACACTGGATTCCCTGCGTGTACGGCTACCGAACACATCTGAGGTTTGTCTGTGCTCAGTCCGTGAGTGTCTGGAGCTGTCTTGTTCCTGCTCATGGTGGCGCCCCTGTCTGTGGGCAGCGCTGCTTCCGGACTCTGCGTGGACAGAGTCCCTCTCTGTAGGGGTGGCCCTGTGCCCTTGCTGAGAGTCTGAGTGCCTAGAGCTGACTTCGCGCCTGGCAATGGGATCCCTCTTGCTGGTGCCTTGAGGTGGACCCAGATCTTCCCTTGGTGGTCACAGCTTGTCTCCCTCCATCTTGCTCGGAGCGCTCGCTGTCGCTGGCCGGGCTGACAGCTGGATTCCCTGCGTGTACGGCTACCGAACACATCTGAGGTTTGTCCGTGCTCAGTCCGTGAGTGTCTGGAGCTGTCTCGTTCCTGCTCATGGCGGCGCCCCTGTCTGTGGGCAGCGCTGCTTCCGGACTCTGCGTGGACAGAGTCCCTCTCTCTAGGGGAGGCCCTGTGCCCTTGCTGAGAGTCTGAGTGCCTAGAGCTGACTCGCGCCTGGCCATGGGATCCCTCCTGCTGGTGCCTTGAGGTGGACCCAGATCTTCCCTGGGTGGTCACAGCTTGTCTCCCTCCATCTTGCTCGGAGCGCTCGCTGTCGCTGGCCGGGCTGACACTGGATTCCCTGCGTGTACGGCTACCGAACACATCTGAGGTTTGTCCGTGCTCAGTCCGTGAGTGTCTGGAGCTGTCTCGTTCCTGCTCATGGCGGCGCCCCTGTCTGTGGGCAGCGCTGCTTCCGGACTCTGCGTGGACAGAGTCCCTCACTGTAGGGGTGGCCCTGTGCCCTTGCTGAGAGTCTGAGTGCCTAGAGCTGACTCGCGCCTGGCCATGGGATCCCTCCTGCTGGTGCCTTGAGGTGGACCCAGATCTTCCCTGGGTGGTCACAGCTTGTCTCCCTCCATCTTGCTCGGAGCGCTCGCTGTCGCTGGCCGGGCTGACACTGGATTCCCTGCGTGTACGGCTACCGAACACATCTGAGGTTTGTCCGTGCTCAGACCGTGAGTGTCTGGAGCTGTCTCGTTCCTGCTCATGGCGGCGCCCCTGTCTGTGGGCAGCGCTGCTTCCGGACTCTGCGTGGACAGAGTCCCTCTCTCTAGGTGTGGCCCTGTGCCCTTGCTGAGAGTCTGAGTGCCTAGAGGTGACTCGCGCCTGGCTATGGGATCCCTCCTGCTGGTGCCTTGAGGTGGACCCAGATCTTCCCTGGGTGGTCACAGCTTGTCTCCCTCCATCTTGCTCGGAGCGCTCGCTGTCGGTGGCCGGGCTGACACTGGATTCCCTGCGTGTACGGCTACCGAACACATCTGAGGTTTGTCCGTGTTCAGTCCGTGAGTGTCTGGAGCTGTCTCGTTCCTGCTCATGGAGGCGCCCCTGTCTGTGGGCAGCGCTGCTTCCGGACTCTGCGTGGACAGAGTCCCTCTCTGTAGGGGTGGCCCTGTGCCCTTGCTGAGAGTCTGAGTGCCTAGAGCTGACTTGCGCCTGGAAATGGGATCCCTCTTGCTGGTGCCTTGAGGTGGACCCAGATCTTCCCTGGGTGGTCACAGCTTGTCTCCCTCCATCTTGCTCGGAGCGCTCGCTGTCGCTGGCCGGGCTGACACTGGATTCCCTGCGTGTACGGCTACCGAACACATCTGAGGTTTGTCCGTGCTCAGTCCGTGAGTGTCTGGAGCTGTCTCGTTCCTGCTCATGGCGGCGCCCCTGTCTGTGGGCAGCGCTGTTCCTGGACTCTGCGTGGACTGAATCCCTCCCTCTAGAGAACTCCCTTTGGTCCTGTGAATGACTTGTGTTTTCTTCATGCTCAATTTTGTTTTCAGAGGCAGATTGATGGTAGCTGTGTGAGTCTTCTGAGCGTCCTTCACTGTCCGTGTCCTCACTTGTAGTGTATCCTTCGTTTCTGATATTCGTCAAAGGAGGAGATGGGTTTTCATATCTAATTTTTGAGTCTTTGATTGTATCATTTATATTTCTCTCTATGAAGGTAATTTTTTCTTTTGATTTTATATCTGGAGTTCTTCTATTTCTTTGCTTTTCTAATTGAAAATCTGTAGTAGTATCTATAGTTTCTTCAGATTCTTGATATGAGTCCACATAGCGTGGTGTTCCCGATTTTGCTCGTACTGTACTTTTATTTTCATAATGATATTCGTCTTCATTTCCCTCATATCCCGTGTTGGGGCTTACACTTAAGTTTCGGCTTCTTTCTTTCAGTTCAGTTGAACTTGATCTCCTTATGTTTTCCCCTCTTGACTTCTTAGCATAACCGTGTGTATGTCCTGAAGTAACTCTTACTCCTCTTCTTCCTCCACTTCCAGAATGGGACCCATGTCTGTTTCTTCCTCTTCCTCTTGGGCTCTTTGATCTATCTTTCTCCTTTCCATCACTGCTTGTTGAATGACTGGACTTTCTCTTTTTTTCTTCTTTATCCTCTTCTTCTATGACATCTTCTTCATCTTCATGATGGTGTCTATACTTTTTCTGCTTTTGCCCTGATGTGTGGAAATTCTGTCTCCTGGTTGAATTATAATATGCTTGGGCCAACTTGAACACCATCAGAAAAAACTCTGTAAAGTCTATTTTCTTGTCGTGGTCTATATCGAGGATATGCATGAAGACATCAGCAGTATCTGGGTCATCTGGGTTCTGTACAGAGGGAAGATAGAGAGGGAAAGTATATAAGATTGACTCAGATGGTCAATTAAATAGACAAAGTTAATCTAGGGAATGTGAATTCTTGGTATGTAAAAAGACAACCAAATTTTTCTGTAATAATATTTATCTTAACAGGAAGCTGCTGATAATGTAGTAAAAGAAATGTATCCTAATCATGGTGACAGAAAAATTTGATGGGGCAAATTCTATTTTACTACTTCTTCAAATGTAAATAGTGTATAAGTTCCATAACTGTATTCTCTTTTAGATATACCCTCTTTACATTCTTGAAATTAAAATGAGTGTTACGATGAATTAACTAACTAGTATTCCTTTTATTTGTCAGTAATTATTTATATTATGTTTTTTCACAGATCGGATGTGTGTTTGTGTGTGTGTGTGCGTGCGTGTGTGTATAGTATACCTAGAGGCATAAAGAAGGCAAACAAATTATACCTGTTTTGAAATAAGATTAAATCAGTGCATCTTACAAAACAAATGTCAGCAAAATTTCACACTAATATTTTGACAGATTTTTGATGCAGAACAGAAATACTATGCACTACAGTCCTGGCAGATATCTTTTACCTTCAGGATTGGTCGAAACTCCACTTCCAGAAGTTCCTTCAGTTCTTTTTTGCTCAGTGTTTCAGTCTCCTTATCGGTTTTTGAATATTGATGGAATAGGTCGATGATGGCAGTGATGTTTTCCAGAAGAGAAGACATGTTTTGGAAGTATATGGGAACCTAGAAAGAAGAAATATAAATGTGCCTTTTTAATGTTTCTTTTCTTTCGTAGTTCATATCCTTTATTATAAAGAATTTCCACATTTTAAAATCCATATCTTACCCTATGTAGTGCAGCTTTAAAAATGGAAGATGGCCAGGAAAAATTTTTATTATCTACATAGTGTAGATCAACACAAAGTTTGACTGAATTACTAAAACTGCCAACATTTGGCCTTGAACCCATTCCCAGCAGGATTTAAATCCTCTCACAGACCCTAGTGTACTGTAGATAAGATATCCTTTTGTTGATGTGGCCATTGTCCATGGCAGGATTTTAGAAAGGCTATTGGTCAGAAGCAGGAAAGTTTATTCATGCCAATTTGCTAAGAATCAATTCTCCAAAAGGTAATTTGCTAGTGATCGCTGTGTTGGAAGGCAGTTTCCTGAATCCTATTTTGTCAGATGGCTGAGACACTCAGTGAACTTCCTCTCTGTTTACTTGGGTTTTTTATTTTTAATTCGATAGAATGGCTTTAATAGATTTTCGGTATTATAAAGAAGTTTTGATTGGATCAAATGGCTTTACTAACTTTTGAATATTATACAAGATATTTTGTTGTCTAGCTTTCATTTTGCCACTTAAAGAATAGTGTTTAAGGAATGTTCAATTTATCTCACTGGTGAACAAAGGAATTACTAAGCATGTCCGTACAGTCTAATTTTTAACATGAAAGCATCGTAGTGACTGCTTTAGAACTTTTAAAACTAGGCCAAAGATGTCCTTAATTTTTTAGTTCACTGAGGACTTGGAAGCCTTAGAAAATAACAGTGTGAAAGGCTTTACTGTGGTAGCTGGATCTATGGCATTTATGGACCTTGGATTTTTGGTAAGAGGAAGTAGGTATTGATTTATATTTGACTTGGTTAAATATGTATTTTGATAAGCTTGTGGATAAACACTAAAAAAAATGTATAACTTTGAAACCATTAATAGAAGAAAAAGGGGAAAAACTTGATCATTTTAGTAGAAGCCAGGGAAGAAAAAAAATAAGAAGCATAGAAAAGGCAGGGTAAACACGAAGTATAAAGTGAAAGAGTAGAGTAGAATTAAATATAATTTTATCATTAATTACAGTAGGTGTAAAATGGACCAGACTTTCTGGTTAAAGGACAGATTGTAAAGACTAGATTAAAATATAGTTATATGCTTTTTACAAAAATACACTGAAAATTTTAAGATTCTTTTAGCTACTAATATCTGTGGTGATATTTCGGACCTGGACTTTGCTGTAGTTAGACAGTCTCCAAAATCTCAGTCTCAAGGATTTACTCTTTGTCTTTCACTTGTACCCAGACTTCAGTAATTCTTTGACCTCACAATTCACTGCTTTCTGTACTCACTTCCCTTTTCAGCTTGGTTAGACATTATAGTTTATCTCCATCATTGCTCCTTGCATACACGCTCTATTTCTTGTCCCACACTCTCTTGTACTCACTGGCAAAAGTTCCAACAGTGCTCCCTTTCCTTTATCTCAGAAGATGACCTGCTTTTTATTCCACTGAAATCTTGAAAGCCATTAGAAAATTATTTCTTCATTGTCCCAATATCTGATTAGCCAGCCTATTGCATTTGACTCCATATATACCTTAACCTTCACTGCTTTTCTGGTGGATAAACTGTCTGTGCTGCTCTCCTCTGTTTTGGCACTGGACCCCACTCTCTCTTGTGTATTCAAACACTGTGGTTTTGCAGTTGTCCACTTTTCCTCCCACATCATCGGCTTCTTTTTCTTTACTGGATCATTCCCTTCAGCATGTATTCATGCTGAAATGTCTCTTATTAACTACCCTCTTCCCCATTGTACATATCCCTTTAAGCACCACCTGATTTATCTTTTCTCTTTTATAGCAAAACCCCTTTCTCAGTATTCTTTGCTAACCCCTCATCTTCTGCTCAATCTAAAAATGTTGGAAATCCTCATGGCCCATGTCTTTGACCTTCTTTTTTAATATATCTATTTAATTTTCTATCTCATTGAGTCTCTTGACTTCAGATACCATCTCTCTGATGACTTCCAAATTGAAACCTCTAAGCATGACCTTTCCTTTGATTTCTACATTCATTCATTTACACTTTAATTTATTTAACAAATATGGAACACCTACTACAGGATTAGGTACTATTGTATGCTCTGGGGATATGGTAATAAAAATAGATGAGATGTGTTCTTATGAAGACAATAAGCAAATAAATGAATGAAGCAATTAGGTAGTGAGAAATGATATACATACCATTGAAAGAAGAATGGTGCTATATAGAGTGTTGAGAGGGGTATTTTAGATTGATCAGAGAAGATTTGGTGGTAGAAAGGATATTTGAGCTGAAAATGGAAAAACAAGAAAGACTAATCTTGTTGGTTACTTGGAAAAATTTAGGTGAAAGGAGAAGTGCAATGATCCCAACATGAGAAGTAACTTGGTGTGTTAGTGCTGTAGACAAAGGACAACTCGAGAACATTGTGGGCAAATCAGAAGTGATACAACTTAAAGTCAGATTTACAGATGGGTGAAAAAATGATGATTTAAATAGGATAACATTTGTACACTTTATTCTAAGTATTATGAGAAGTCACTAAATGATTTTTTTTATAAGATAGTAATTTAATACGATTCAGTTTTTAAAGGATCACTTTGTAGAATGGCTTATTAGGTGGTTTCAGAATAACAGTCCTTTGAGAACAACTAGAAAGCTGGAGTGTGTGCACACGCACGTCTGTTTAGGCATTATAATCTATCAAAACTATGACAATTTATTGAAGCCTACATTTAGATTGGAAGGAAGTTCAGTAGTTTGGGGAGTTAAGTAACTGCAATTTTTAAAAAGCGAATGAGAGGTATCAAGCCACAGATTCCAAAAGTATTATAAACTCTAAGCAAGATATATAAAAGAAAACCACACCTAGACACATAATAAAAAAAAGTGTTTAACACTTAAGACAATGAGGAACTCTTAAAAGTAGCAAGAGAAAAACCAGATATTATTTTCAAAGGAGCAACTATAGGACTGACAGTTGATTTTTCAAAAGAAATAATGGAAGCCCAAAGACAATGAAATGTACTCCTCATCTTTCTGTAGGAAAATAAGTTCTATACTAGAATTCTATACCCAGTGAAAGTATCCATGAAGAAGAAAGCTTAAGTAAGGACATTTTCAAGCAAACAAATATCACCAGTAGATCTGCCATGAAAGAAATATTAAAGAATGATCCTAGTTAGAAGCACAGAGAGGCAGGAAAGAATGAAGAAAAGTCAAAAAATTGTGTGGGGAAATCTAAATGGATATTTTGATTGAAAATAATAATAATTTTTTTTCAGGATTTAAGATAGAATTAAAATGCATAACAATATCAGATAAGGGTGGAGGGGGTAAATGGAGTTTAAGTACTGTAGGATACTTGAATTGTTTGAGTAATATTAAAGTATTTTTATAATATACTCTAGTAGTCAAGGAAATGTGCTGTAATCTCTAGGGTAAGCATAAAAAGAATGGTAGAAGAATATATAATTAAGAAGTTAATATGATAAAAATTAACTGACAAATATTGAATTTATCAAAAAATGTCAAGAAGACAAAAAGAAACGTAGAATAGGTGGGCTGATAGAAACTAAGTAGTAATATGGTAGATTTAAACCAAATAGTGCAGTGGTAACTGAATATGAATGGACTAAATACTGCAATTTAAAAACAAAGATTGTCAGACTAGATTGAAGAAAAATTACATGCTGCCCACAAGAGACACACATTAAAGATCTAGAATTGCCAAAGCATTACTGAAGAAAAAGAAAGAGGCTGGACGAATAACTCTCCCAGACTTCAGACAATACTATAGGGCTACAGTCATCAAGACAGCATGGCATTGGTACAAAAACAGACATACAGGCCAATGGAACAGAATAGAGAGCCCAGAAATGAACCCACAAACTTGTGATCAACTAATCTTCAACAAAGGAGGCAAGAATATACAATGGAATAAAGATAGTCTCTTCAGCAAATGGTGTTGGGAAAACTGGACAGCAACGTGTAAATCAGTGAAGCTAGAACACTCCCTTACAGCATACACAAAAATAAACTCAAAATGGATCAAAGACTTAAACATAAGACAAGATACAATAAACCTCCTAGAAGAAAATATAGGCAAAACATTATCTCACATACATCTCAAAAATGTTTTCCTAGGGCAGTCTACCCAAGCAATAGAAATAAAAGCAAGAATAAACAAACGGGACCTAATTAAACTTACAAGCTTCTGCACAGCAAAGGAAACCATAAGTAAAACAAAACAACAACCTACAAAATGGGAGAAAATTTTTGCAAATGATGAAATTGACAAAGACTTGATCTCCAGAATATATAAGCAGCTCATACAACATAATAAGAAAAAAACAACCCAATCCAAAAATGGGCAGGAGACCTAAACAAGCAATTCTCCAAGGAAGAAATACAAATGATCAATAGACACATGAAAAAATGCTCAGTATCACTAATTACCAGAGAACTGCAAATCAAAACTACAATGAGGTATCACCTCACACCAGTCAGAATAGCCATCATTCAAAAGTCCACAAATAACGAATGCTGGAGAGGCTGTGGAGAAAAGGGAACCCTCCTACACTGCTGGTGGGAATGCAATTTGGTGCAGTCATTGTGGAAAACAGTATGGAGATTCCTCAAAAGACTAGGAATAGACTTTCCATATGACCCAGTAATCCCACTCCTGGGCATATATCCAGAAGGAACCCTACTTCAAAAGGACACCTGCACCCCAATGTTCATAGCAGCACTCTTTACAATAGCCAAGACATGGAAAAAGCCTGAATGTCCATCAACAGATGAGTGGATAAAGAAGCTGTGGTATATTTATACAATGGAATACTATTCGGCCATAAAAACCGACAACATAACGCCATTTGCAGCAACATGGATGTCCCTGGAGAATGTCATTCTAAGTGAAGTAAGCCAGAAAGAGAAAGAAAAATACCATATGAAATCGCTCATATGTGGAATCTAAAAAAAAACAAAAACAAACAAACAAACAAAAAACATAAATGCAAAACAGAAACAGACTGGACATGGAATATGGACCTCTGGTTGCCACGGGGTGGGGAGTGGGAAGGGACAGGCTGGGATTTTGAAATTTGTGGATGCTGACAGGCATGTGCAGAATAGATAAATGGGATTATGCTGTATAGCACAGGGAAATACATGTGGGATCTTGTGGTGGCTCACAGCGAAGGAGAATGTGACAATGAATATATGCATGTTCAGGTATAACTGAAAAATTGTGCTCTACACTGGAATTTGACACAACATTGTAAAATGACCATAACAATAAAAAAAAAAGTTAAAAAAAATAAAAGAGGCATACATTAAATATGATAACAATGGCTGAAAGTGAAAGGATGGACAATAGATACCAAAAAATTTGATAAAATGCAACATTAATTTTGACTTATAAATAAAAGATATCAATTATATCTACAAAGATGTTATAGAAACATCATATTTAATGGTGAAATGTTGAAGGCTTTTCTCTCTGGGTTTGGGAATGAGATCATTACACCTGCTAATATCCTATTCCACATTGTATTGAAGGTCCTAGCCAGAGTAAGACAAAGAAGTAAAAACAGAATAATTGGAAAGGAGGTAACACAATTATCATTACTCAGAGAATAGTGTGATTTTTGTATGTGGAAAATAAAAAAAGTATAGCTCAAGTATTAGAATACATAAAATTAAGTGTTGCCAGGTATAGGAGAAATACACAAAAATCAATTGTATTTCTATGCAAAATCAAGAAATAATTAGAAATTTAAATTAAAAATGATGCTATTTATAAACATATAAAATCAGGCAATTCCTAGGAATAAATCTAATGAAAGATATGTACTCAGAAAGTTATAAATATTGAAGTTAATTAAAGATTTAGATAAATGGAAGTTATGCCTTTTTCATGGCTTGAAAGTGTCAATATTGTTAAGATGTCAAATCTCCCCAAATTCATTTTCACATGCAATAAAATTTTACTCAGAATCTATGACATTTTTAAAAATAAAGATTAATAAGGTGATGTCTAAAATTTATATGAAAATGTGAAGGGCCAGGATTAGCCAGGACAATCTTGAGTAAGACAAAGTTGTGGACATACCAGATGTCAAAGTATATTATGAATGAAGACAGCATGTCATTGGTGCAAGGCTAAACAAATAGATAAATAAAAGGTAAGAATCAAAAATCAGACCTATATTGTTATGCATGTTTGACTTATGAAAAAGATTTTGGTGCAAGTCGTCAGGGAAAGGGCACTGTGTTAACTGAATTCACATATGGAAAAATGAATTTGTTCCTAGGTGGATTTTGTATGTAAAAGATAAAAGAAGGACAACATAGGAGAATATCTTCAAGAACTTGGGGTAGAGAAATACTTCTTAATTTGAACTTAAAAACTATTAATCATAAAGAAAAAGATTGATAAATTGGACTACACTAAAAATAGTTATGTCTGTTCATTCAAAGAGTTTATTAAAGGAGAAAAGGAAAAGCCACTGAGTGGGAGGGCATATGCAAAACATCAACCAGTAAAGGGCTCTATCCTGAATATAAAAATAACTCCTATGAGTGATATAGAAATACAGACAACTCAATAGAAAAATGGATAGACAGCAGAGGAGCTTTACAAAAAAGGTTATCTAAATGACTTACAAACACAAAAAGTTCTCAACTATATAAATCATCCGGGAAATACAAGTTAAAATTACAATGTGAGATCATAGTACCCCTACAAAAATTACCAAAAAAACCAACCCAAAATGGAAATATAACCTTTCTAGTAGTAAATATTGGTGAGGATATGAAGAAACTGTATCTTCCATATACTGCTAGAAGGGGCGTAAACTGGCAGAAGTACTTTCAAAAATTGATTGAATAAATAAACCTAGTTACCTCCCCATCCCACAAACAAACAAACAAACAAACAAAAAATTGTTTGACAGTACCTAAGACCAGAAATTCACTGCTAAGAATATTTTCAATAGAAATATATACACATTTGTAACCAAAAATCACATGCAAAAATGTATTCATAGGTCCATTATTTATAATACCTCCCTAAATGGAAACAACTCCAATATCTATCAATAAAAATGAATAAATAAATTGATATTTTCATATAATAGTCAAAGGTGAGAGTGAAGGATAGCCTTGACCAAGTGGTCATGGGAGATGGGGACAGGTGGATTGGCATGTCTTATGGGCAGAGTTGACTGGAGTTGGTGGTGAATCTGTGTGGTGTAAAGGAAAGACTGGAATCATGCATAACTTCTAGATTTTAACTTGAGCAAAGAGTTACTTTTCACTACTTCTGTTACCCCATCATCTCCTTTCTCCTATTCTTACCTCCCTATTCTGTTTTCCACACCGCAGCCCAGAGTGATCTTTTAAAAATATATATTAAATTATCTTACTCCTCCTGCTTAAAACTCTCCAGTGACTTCTCAGGTATTTGAAATAATGCACAAAGTCTACTATGCCCCTTTTTACATGGTGTACCCTGCCTAGCTCTCTGACACTACCATATTCCCACTGTTCCTCTTGTTAAGCATGCTCACTGCACTCTAGCTTCTTTCATTCTGTGAAACAAGTTTACTCTTGCTTTAGAATCTTGTTCTTTGCCTTGACTGTTTCTCTTGTCATTAAGATCTCCACTCAAAAGACAATTCCTCAGAGACGTCTTTCCTGGCGATCCAATATACATGATTCTCCTCCCATTATTTTACTTCATGACTCTTATTTTCTTCATTGTAATTATTTGAATTACTTGTAATTCTTATTCATTTGTTTTTAACTGAATGTCTCCCAACTAAATCTCCTACTCCTACTCCTATACTACCACCAGCAGCAGCAGCACCACCACCACCTCTGTTTACTACTAATTGTAAGCTCCTGCGAGTAGGGAATTTATGTCATTCACTGCTGCATACTCAGCCAACAGCAGCACTTGGCAAATAGAAGGTAGTTAATATATATTTGTTTAATGAATGGATGAATAGATAATCCAGCAATATTAAGAGAGCAAATTTATGCCCTCATTTTCCTTCAGTATCAAAATAAACTTGTAGTAACATTGTTACTAAAAATAAAAGAACCCCAAACATCCAACTTTTTGCCTCAGAGTACAATACATCCAGATCTCCACCTTGCTTAATAGCAAGTGGCAAGTTTAGATGCATCCCCTCTTACTTACTTCCTTCACCAGAAGAGCAAGTAGAACGTAGCCTGAAGGAGCTTGCTGGGTGCTGAAGCCTGGAATAATGGCCTTTTTATAGCAGGTCATTTAGGGAGGAGCCATACTCTGTAGGATGGTCTGATTCATTCCTAACCAAACCCAGATCCACCCATATCTCCACCTCTATTTCTCTAGCAATGTGTTTACTTCCCAAATCGCTCACGTACTCATCTGTACTTGTTTTACCAAGTTCCAAAATTAAGTTTACATCATTCCCATATATTGGGGATTTTATGGAAGATTCCCTTTGGCTAGCATTGGCTCTTTGTGTTCAAGGTTCATACCTTCTGTGTTTTTTTTTTTGTTGTTGTTGTAACCCCTACTTTGACTTGGTAGGTGCTTGATAAATATCTGTTGGTGAGTTTACATCCTTATCCTTCTCTTTAGAGAAGTAGAATATATATTTTGAGTAACTTAAATACAATTTATATTTAAGCAAACATCACAAGCACCTAAATGCATGTCCCTTTTATCTATGAATTCCATTTCTGAATCCTGAGAGAACTTGCCATGAAAAATATTGAGCTTCTAGAAATTATAATGAATGCAGAGAAGATAGACAAATTTAAATTTAATTTTTTGAAAGAGAGCAAGAAAGTGGGCCCTTGAGTTAGAATCAGTGGTCACTAGGAGCTGGCATGAACTATTAGGCAAGAATTATTAGTCTTGTTTTCAAGGTTATTGCATTGGGGTAGCAGAGACATATTCTACTTACCATTCCTATGGGTTAAACTATGAGTTTTTCATTGATCCTTGTAAATATACAGGAGACTCTTATCCTTGGCCACTCTCTTGACTTCCAGACTGTATGTCAAACACATTCTGTTTCCATTTGGATGTCGCCTAGTTATCTCAGGTCATACTGTTCAAAACTAAACTCATTATCAACCTCATACCAAAACATACTGTCCTCTGGAAGTCCACATGTTGGTTAATGAGACCTCCATCCACTGAGTGTCTGTACAAAGTCATTTTTTGTTTCTCCCTCTCTTTAGCTCTCATTCTAATGTCATGACATGTCACTCTTACCTAGACTTGTATTCTTAATATGCAGGCCTATTCTCTATTTAGGGCTGCACTTTTCATTCTGGTCCTCACCATCTTTCAGTTGGATGTTAGTGAAAAGTGTCATGACTGGCCCCTCCACTATCAGCCTGCCTCATTCATCTTTTACTCTGATCTTACCATTCCTTCTGCTGGCTCCTCCTTACCTGTGGAATTCCAGATTTCTTTACTTGACATATAAGCCCCTTCGCAATCGGAATGAATCTGTATCTTTTTTAGCTGCTTCTCTTGCCACCTGTATTTTATGGGAAAAATCACTCTCAATTGGTCAACATTCCGTGGACGGTCTTTTAATGGTCCACCAACTGTTCAAAATCTCTGCTTGCTGTCCTACTACCTGGAGAGTCCCTCCACCTTAGCTTCTCTTCATCCTTTGGGACCCTCCAGAATCATCACCTCCTTCATGAAGCCTTACCTTACATTTCCAGATCGATCACAGTTCCCTCACAGACTCTATTGATCTCTCCCATAGCACTGGTGACCTTTTATTTTAATTATTTATTTATGTGTCTGCAGCAGCCCCCAACTTCCCAATTTTGTGTTTCTTCTCACCCTGGTATTGGTTGGGCCTGAATCATCTTTTGTGTTCTTGGGCCCTTTAACAGTTCCTGAGACATGATCAAATAAGAAGTGCAAGGGTGGGGTGTGTGTTGGGGGGGGCAGTCTTGCTTAGAGCTGGTGAGATAGAAATGTGCTTGAAATTTTAAAACTTTGTTTAATGCCCTCATTTCTAACCTCTTGAGGCCACCACTTCTTTCTTTTGTGGATGACTAACATCCACAGAACCCAGGTCTGCATTTTCTCCTATTTTCTTCTTGGGTTTAATTGTCTTTTTGTGCCAGGAGTTACTGTTATTGTCTCTCTCTTATCAGACTATCAAATAGTAATAATCTATTGCATGCCCATTAAGTGCCAAGAATGTGTTAAGATTTTGCATGTATTTCTTCTAACCCTCAGAACAACCCCATGAGGTCATTGCTATTATCCTTAATTTTGAGATCAGGGAACTGATAGTGACAAGGTGCCCAAGATTACCCAGTGAGTAAGTTACAGAAGTCGGATTCACCCCAGGTTATCCTGATTCCAACTCCCTCATTATTTCCACTGACAATGTTGCTCTGGGTGTGAACTTTTCTCCTTTTCTCAGCCTATTTATATTTTTGGTGTTTTAAACAGTGGTTTCTCTCAAAGTATCCCTGTGTCCGGGGTGAGCTTAACTGTGGAAACCATTGCAGGGGCAGCCGATAGACTAGATCATGCAGTGTGAGTTAGCTGAGGAAGGTGGAGTCCAGAGAGTGGCACGGATGGGCAGCCTTGGATCTTCTGTTTAATTGACAATTCTTGCAGATTCCTATCCATGTAGAGGGCAGTCCTAGTAGTCGGCTCCAGAGCTGTTGACCATGTTATGATCCTTACATTTTTTTTATCAGTAACTTGGACGAAAATGTGGGCAGATGGCAAATATTTTTAGGATAGACTGAGGATCCAAGGAGATTTTAGCATGTCACACCAATAAGTCAAATCTAATAAAAATGAATATTATTAAAATGAAAGTAAATTCTGACCTCACAAGGACATTAAACTTCACAAGGACAGGGTAGAAGACCTGAGTGAAAGGAAGGGCATCGTGACCGTGGCGGTGCGATGTAGTAGCTGTAGAGGGAATGCTATTTCAGCTTGCATGAGAAGAAGCACATTAACTAGAACAAAGTAAGTGGTGGTGTTCTCCGCTGGGCATTTGTCGGATTGTTTCTGTAGCTTTGTATTCAGTTCCGATGACTGCTTCTCAGTAGGGATGTGGACAACTTGCGTGTTTCGAGTCAAGTAAATAGGATGACTGGCTAGATGGGTGGTAAAGGGAACAGGATGAGAAACAAGTGGATGGGAGGTGAGTCTGTTTTCCACGATGTGAAATTGTTACTGTGCTTGGGTTGTATAGAAACTCAGATAAACGGGTAGGGACTGTAGGGAAGCCTATTTTGACTTTGTATAGGAAGAACATTTTAATAGTCAGAGTTGTCCAAAAATGAAAAGATTTATCTTTGGAGATGGTGAGCTCCCTGTCACTGCCTAGAGAATTTTGAGTTGGATGAGCTCTTGGCAGTCAATTAGTCTAGCTTCCTCATATTGCATTTGACAACTAGAAGATCCAAAGCTGCATGGCTGATAAATCAACAGTGCAGGACCCAGGCCTCCAACCCAGGACTTTTCACTCCAAATACTCTTCCCATTGCACCAAGTTACATTTGTTACTGGGAGGTGAGCGTGAGACAGGGATATGTCAGAGGGTTGTTAAGGAGGGAACATTGGGTGGATGTCTGATAAATCCCTCTTTCCACCTGAGAGCTATGAGTCTATGATTCAAGTAGATTTCTTTGATCCAGCTTAGATAGCTATTTGATCAGTGCAGTTTAATAACTGCAGGGATAACAGGACTGTACATTGTACTTTATGGTAGATTTCACTATTCCCTCTGTCTGTCTGTCTGTCTGTCTAGCATATATATTTAGGGTATATTACCATACCTTACTCTCTGCCAACACACCTGATCCTTCTTGCATATTTGCTTTTTACCTTTAAATCCTAAAACTCTTTCCCCCTAAACCTTTAAAATTACTGACCATGGAATAGTGAACTCTGAGATGTGGGGCACCTTCTCTGTCCTCAGAGAGAATTTATTTTTTGCCTCATCTTTACAAGACAGTGAAATGGCTTCAGAGGCATTTTAGGTGTCCACAGTTGTATTTTGTGGCTACCAGGATTTGTTAAGGGGTGAAGAAAACTCCCCAAATGTCAGGAGTTATTGACAAATCAGAAATTACAGGATTTCAGCCGCAATCATACGTTTGTGGTTGTCCCTCCCTTTTCCTATCCAATGGGCTGGGAAGGCACTGTGTTGCCATATGGCCTCTGGGCTGCTGAAGTGGGTCAGGTTGTCACGATTCAGGGACCAGCCCTTTGCGATGTGTGACTGAGGCTGTAGGAGTGAAGGGGAGTTGGAATTTGTGGTTAAATGATTCCCACAGGAGCTGTAGTCATCTCCTGGGAGGTGCTGTTTTGGAGGTGGGATTTCTCCAGGCTGAATATTCTCTTGGATTCTTTGGCAAAGTTGTAGCTCATGTGCCTGCTTCGCTGCCTAGTAGGGGAGCAGCGTCCGGCAGGAGCGCCTCTGCTCCTAGCTTGTGCTTACCAGGGCAGTGGTGAAGGAAGTAACGTTGATCCCGAGGAACAATTTCAAGTTGCCTCCAGTGACTTCAGGTTCTTACATTAGTCTTGTGTGTGTGTGTGTGTGTGTGTGTGTGTGTGTGTGTTGTATGTGAGAGAGAGATTGAAAGGAGGGGAGGGATATGTGGGCAGAATGAGAGTGAGAAAGAGCGTTTTCTAGATGTACACAAGCCATTTTATGCCAATCTGGATTGCCTCTCAGATATATAAACATGCCCAACATATGGACAAGTTGGAAATTGAGAACAGAATTGAAGGAATCTTGTGGCAGAAGTGTGGTATGGGATGTATGCTTATGTATGTTTAGCATGTCATTCCAGCTACTCAAAATGCAGGCCACACACACACACACACACAATGAGAATATGGGTGAGAGAGACAGTCAGAGGAAACGACGATTAAAGACAAGTCTTTTGGATAGTGGAGGAATCTTTTCCAGGAGGACTTACGTCGGTAAGATGTTATTTTTCTAAAACCCTGGTGGTTAAAAAACCCCTCACGTACAACTACAGAGCTGGCCAGAGGCTCTCTAGGGTGGAAAGGGAGTTGCATGTATGCAGTAACTGTGTTATATGGAAGTTTTCTCTAAAAGGGACAAAAGTAAGAAAAAAATTACAGAAGGAATGATAGAAGTGCAACTGGTTACCTCACTGTAGTTAAGGAAAACGTCTTCCTGACTTAATTTTTGAATGGTTATGAACAGAGAGATCATGAATCCTCAGAGTGGCCCCATCAGCAATGACTCGTATCAGCACTAAATGACAGACCTGTCACCATTCCACATCCCATAGAAACAGTGAGTTTCGGTGACAGATGCTGCAGCATTAGGAAACTGGAAAAAAAGAATCCAGGAGCAAGCTAGGACAGAGACACGATAGTCATTATGGCCAGACTTCACCACTGTCACCTGTTCCCACAGGGTCTGGAGAAGGCCCGTGATTACAGGAGAATGTGGAAGATCAGAGGGGCTAGAACTTGGAATAAACTCCTACTCTCCTTCCTACCTGCTCCCTAATATGTAGGGATATTATAGACAGATAGTTAGATTAGTGTGTATTCTGGAGGGAAAATTTCTGCAGGTGCCAGAGGGAAGTTCAGATGAAGAACAGGTCACAGAATTCAGGGATCATTCATTCATTCAACAAACATTTGTTACCAGCCAACTACTCACCGGTCATCATGCCTGTCACGGACCATCAAGGAAGAAGTCATGCTCCCTGTCCTCACAGGTTTCATAATCTAAAAACAGAGGTGTAAACAATGTGATCTGTGTTATAATAAAGGTATTTATAAATCATTTATGGAAAGATAAATGAGGAAGCAACTCATCTTCTTCTACTTTTTAACTTTTCCCCAAACTTTATTGAGGAATAATTGACAAATATATTGTATATATTCAGTGCACAGTGTGTTGATCTGATATAAATATACAATGTGGAATGATTACCAAGATCAAGATAATTAACACATGTATCTCCTCTTTTTGTGTGTGTATGGTGAGAACACTTAAGATCTACCCTCAGCAACTCTCAGGTATACAGTACCGTATTAACTGTAATCGCCACACTGCACATTAGATCCTCAGGGCTCATTCCTCTTACATCTGTGAATATGTACTCTTTGACCTGCATCTCCCCATTTTCCCTATTTCTCCTACTTTCCAACTCCTGGCAGCCACCATTCTTTCTTTGAAATCAACTTTTTTTTAAGTGATAACATACAATATTGGTCTTTCCTTGCCTTACATATTTCATTTACCATAATGTCCTCCTGGTTCATCCATATTATTACTAATTGCAGGATTTCCTTCTTTTCCTGAAAATGGCTGAAAAAGCTTCCATCATAATGGAAAATATATATATATAATGGAATATTTATATATTAAATATGTTACATATATAAAGCATATCATATTTTCATAATCCTATTCATGTGTTGAAGTACATTTAATTTGTTTTCATATCTTGGTATTATGAATAATGCTGCAATGAATATGAGACTGTAGATCTCTCTTCGAGATACTGATTTCATTTCCTTTAAATATATACCTAGGGGTGGGATTGCTGGATCATATGGTAGTTCTATTTTCAGTTTTTTTAGGAACTGCCATCTGTTTTCCATAGTGGTTGCACCAATTTACATTCCTACCAACAGTGTGTAAGGGTTGCCTTTTCTCCACATCCTCAAAATTTATTTCTTATCTTTTTCATAGTAGTCATCCTAACAGGTGCCAGTGATAGCTCATCGTGGTTTTGCTTTGCATTTCTCTAATGAGTAGTGATGTGGAGCACTTTTTCATGTACCTATTGGCCATGTATATGTCTTTTGGAAAAAAAAAGTTCAGATTCTTTGACCATTTTTAAATTGAATTATTTATTTTTTTCTATTGAGTTGTATGAGTTCTTTATATATTTTTGGTATTAACCCTTTATCAAATGTATGGTTTGTAAATATTTTGTCCCATCTTGTAGGTTACCTTTTCAGTTTATTATTTGAAGCTCTAGTTTAATATAATCCTACTTGTTTATTTTAGCTCATTTTCTGTTAGAGAGATGAAGAGGAGGTGATATTTGAGTTCAGCTTTAAAGAATGCATTTATTGGATTGTGTGGGACAGAACATGGGAAGATTGACCTGAAAGGCCGCATGGAAAGGCCTCAAAAATCATGCTAAGTCAGGTGATGTTATCTTATTTACACTGGAGAACAACTGAAGAATTTTTAAGTAGAAAAGTGACGGGATCAGATTTTTATTTAGTAAAAATAACTCTTAAGAATATGGATGGTGAATTGACGTTGATATAGGCAAGGATGCAGGCAATTTGAAAAAGGAGGGGAGATGATAAGGTTTCAGATCAAGGTGTTGGCAGTGGGACCTAAGGGAAGAGACTTTTCAGAATTAGAGCTTGACATTGCTTTGCACATGGAAATTGAAGGAGGGCAAAGAACAAGAAGCAATAGGTGAGAGTTTTGGCAACAGCTGGTGTAGAAGACGGGTTAGGGAGGGACAACCTCAGTAAAGTAGGTCCTGAAAGGTGGACAAACTCAATGATAGAGAATCCAGGAACAGGAGATTTAAGTGGGAAGGCGATGGGAGCTGCTATCAACAACGCCAGTTAGGAGACAGCAGGCTTTTAGGGCTCCTCTTTCAGGTCAGGGTTTTAATTTTGGAAGTAGAGAAGGCAGAAAAACAAAGATGCGCTCCTAACATGGGACCCTCACAGGTCAGGAACTAGGGAGAGACCTAGTTTTCACAACTAAGAGGGATCAAAGCCACGTTAGCAGAATAGGTGACCTGATGCTGACTCCTGAACTTTGAGGAACGTCCCTTCCTGCTGAAAGTCACTGTTTGTTCTAGGTGACAGGGGAATCTCACTAAACTGCCAGTCTGAAGACCCCTCTGTCTGCTTTGCAACCACATTTTATCAACTTGGACTTTAGTCCCCCCTTGCAAGTTCCTCCCCTCTTGGAGTTCATCCATAATAATTCACCACCTACACCCTGTAGATTAGGCAGATGTTTGATTGATAATCTCCATGATTATTATTGTAGCCTCGCTCCAGACTTTGACTACACCGCACCCGTCTAACCTAGATGTAGTCGGGGGATGTTCCAGAATAATGTATGTGTCTTAGCTGTGGGACCAGAAGGTTTGCAAAATATAATAGTCTGGGGACTTACGGGTTCAGAAAGTGAACATCAGAACCACTCTGGAGTTATACTGGTATCTTATTTACAATTTCTGCTTACAGCAAAAATTAAAAACAACGATTCGGGACTCTAAACTACCGCATGTCCAGAAGACACCGTGTGATCCAAGGCTTCCAGTTCCTTAAAGTGACTTTATGAGACCAATGATGCACTTTCAACCTTGTAGATTTCCTCATCAGTGGAGATCTTGTGGACATTGAGCTAGACTGTTGCCCCACCAACATTTCTTACTAGTTTTACCAGCACTGCCTAAAGTATGACCAGATTTTTTCAGTTTCTAAGAGCATTCATTTCAAGGCATTTATCTTCCTTTAGGATATCCTGATAACTTGGGGCAGATCCCCCAGGGCCAGGTCAGACATAATTTCCTTGGCATCCCAGAATGTTGACTCTCAAGCCAATGTGTTAGTCTGGAACCTAGCTTCTACCTTTGGCTTTTTTCAGGATGATGTTTCTGCTCTTCTATGGCAATCCTTGAGAAATTGAAGTAGTTTTTGTCCTCAATTTGTGTTTAGTCATTTTAACTCATATTTCCTGGATTCTACTTTCTTAACTCAGTATCTTTTTTTTAACCAAACCATCAGTTACACTTGCAAAGTATACTCTGGCAGCATTTTATGTATATCTATGCTTAAAGCAATTCAAAGAAATCTATTGCAGTTCTTTTTATAGTATGGATTTAGTAATCCTCAACTAATCATTTCATTTTTCCCCATGAAATCCTAATTATAAGAACTTTTCAAATGAGGTACATGAAAGGATTGAATTGAAATGACAGTACGTTCACAATATCAGTGCCCTAGTTGATGCCCATATCCCCAAGTCCATGGCAAAGTGTTGAGAACCCAGTCTCAACAAGTCTTGCAGACTTGACTTTGACTCCTGGCTCCTCCACGTACCAGCTCTGTGATATTGAGTAAGTTTCTTAATCTCTCTGACTCTTGTTTCCTTATCCTTAAAGTAAGGATAATAATATATAATTTGCATGGTTGTCAAGGGTATTAAGTGAATTATATGTCAATGTTCTGGCATTTTGCTTGACATTATAGCAGGTGTTCAATAAATGGCAATTATTAGTATTATGTTATTATGAAATCTTAACAGAATTGGTAACTCAGTGTGATGCACTCTTATTCTGATTTGATTGTTACATGTGGGTGTTTTTTCTTCAATAGAGAAAAGCAGGAGGTATATCTTTTTTCTTTTCCTTCAAGATTTGACCCCGTGAGAATATGGAAATTATTGAAAGTCCTTCAGGGGGCTGGGTGATCTGTTGGGTTCCTTTACTAACTCTGGGAGACCAAGGAGAAGGTTTTCATCTGTTTTAGGAAAAGAGTAGCTTCAGGGAAATAGTGAATGATAAATGTGAATACTAAATAACTTGGTGAAATTACTCCGGGTACATTTATTTTTTACCTCCCTTGTATACATCCTACCTTCTGCAACAGTCCCTGATTTTCATGTGGGAATTCATCCATTTCCCATTCTTACTGCATGTGGTTGGAGCGGGGCGGAGGATCTTGCTTTGACTCCGAGGTGAAGAATGTGTCTGAGTTTTACTGGGCAACAGTGGATGAGCATGTAACCTGGGCTGACTAAGGCAGAGTGAATCTCAGGACACTGGGGGGACCACCAGTAAAGAGACAGCATTCAGTGTCCCCCCACCCTGACCCCTGACACCTTGAGAGTTGAGCCTGGAAGCATATAGGCTGAGCTGCTGCAGCAGTTCACAACAGTATGACTCCAAAACTGGAGTCCGCAGAGAGAAAAGCAAAGGTAGAAACTGAGAGACTCCCTCAACCCTGATGATAACCCTCCATGCCTTGGAGGGAGTACTGTCTGCAAGACCCATGCAGGACTTTTCCATCACGTGAACCAATAAATTCCTTTTTTCATTTAATAAAGTTTGAGTTGAATTTTTCTGTTACTTCAGATGGGAGTAGAGCTAACTGATACAATTGCTGTTTGCTTTTTACTGTGTTCTACATTTATAATAAATGCGAAAAAAAGCAAAATAACCAGGGCATGTTACAGAAAGAGTGATAATAGAGAAAGGGGAGGAGGAGGAGAACCAGGCCCTCCCTACAAATGCTTTCATGGCTTCCCTTTCCCTCCAGACTGAGGACTGAACCTATATTCGTCAAACTGTAATTTTTTTTTAAGGCTACATTCTTTTGTGAGCAAGGGTAGGGACCTGCCTGAGGATGTTAGAGGGCTGTCTGTAGGAGCCTCTACAGAAAGAGGAGTGTGTGTCTGTGGCCCTGCCCTGTTCAACATTGGAAGCTACCCGGCAGCCTAAGCATGGCTCCTATTTAGAAAAGGATTTGATTTTCCCTTGTCTAACTAACTTTCCTTTTATCTTCTGAAGTCAGAGTTCCAGAATCCGTTTTTTCTTAGGTCTTCATTCTCTCCCGTGCTTCACCTTTCCTGAGATGTTCTCGCCTCCTCACAGACAGTGTTATGATCTTATACAATTACATTTCATAGACTTTGAGCCCAGACTTTTTGCTGACTTGAGAGCATCAACACCCAGGACACCAAAGTCTATTTTTTTTAAAAAGTTCCAGTTGTAGAGATTTGAGTCAATCATGTTCTTCACTTCATGGCGTATTATCACTATTGGTCTGTACAGATATTTTTTGGAATTACTGATTGATTGATTAACTTTTACTCCCATTCCTCTGTCTCTCCCCTACCAGACAATTATTCTAATGAGTTTACCATGTATTTCTTAATTTGTATAAGTTCTTTAAAATATCCATTGTTATTTTGTGTACTTTTCTTTTGTGTAGAGCTGTATGTGGTAAATCTCATTGTGTTTCTTACCTTTTTCACTTAGCATCCATCCTGCTCTGTGTATATCCATCCGCTACTTGTGACTGAGCCATGTTGTGCCCCTACTCAGTATACTGTGTCCTTCCCCAGTAATGGACACTCAGTTTGCTTCCAGTTCCCCAGCACAAAAACAGCATCATGAATAACACCCTCTTATATCCATTATGGATCTCTGAGAAGTGTGCTTTGCAGGCTCCAAACACAGAAGTAGAGTTGCCTGGTTTTAGGGTATGTGTATGCTTGATTTGACTAAATACTGAGGGTGCTCTTTGAAACAGCTGCACTACTGTATTTTCCTACCAGAAGCACTTCCTAAACCCACATGCACCCCAGCCAACACCTAGCATTATCTAGTCTAGTTCACTGTTTTTTCCATTTGTGTTTCCCTGATTAATAAGTTTGAGCATCCCTGTGTATGTTTCTAAAGTATTTTGATTACCTGTTCAAACACATTCCCATTTTTATGTTAATTGTTTTTTGACTTGAAGGAGTTCCTTATATATTCTTATATTAGTCCATTGTTGGATGTAGACATTGCAAATAATTTCTCCCAATCTGTTACCTGTTAACTTTGTCATGGCCCCTTTCCCTGAACAGACAGCTTTACTTATGTTGTCATAAAAATAATCATTATTTTTTAAATGTTGTGTGTATATAAAGTTGGGTCTATAATGTCCTTTTCTACCCTGAGATTACAAATACATCTTCCTGTATTTTCTTCTATTTACTTTATTGTTTTATGTTTCACATTCAGATATTTATTGCATTTGCAGTCTGCTTTTGATGTAGTTGTACATAAAGATTCAATTTTACTTAATCTATAGTGTGGGCTGGATTTGCAACTCCATCTATTAAAAAATCTGTCCTTTTCCCATTGATATGTGGTGCCCACTTTATTGTGTATTAAGTTCCCATTTAAGCAAGCGTATATTTCTAAGATCTCCATTATGTTTCAGTGATTTGTGTATTGTTGCAATAAATCACTCTGATTATTATGATTGTGATGTTTCTTAATACCTAGTACGACATGGTCTTCCTGTTCTTTTTTAAAAATATTGACTTACTTATTCACAGATCTTTATTCTTCTAAAAAAATTTTTGACAGAGTTATTTAAATTTCTGAAAAAAATTTTAAAATATTTGAGGTATCTGTGATTGTATTAAGTTTATAGATTAATATGGGATAAACTGATATGTTTAGAATATTGTCACCACAATCAAGAGGTGGAATATCTCTTCATTTATTCACATGACCTCCTATGTTCTTTATTAGATTAAAATTTTTCTCCATGAAGGTGTTCTGTATTGTCACTAATTTCTGGTTATATAGTATTTTGTTCCTTGTCTGAGTGATACCTTGTATTTTTTAATACATTTTTGACTGGTTACTGTTGGTGAGAAAAAAAATGCTTTTAATTTTTTAAGTTGATCTTACTCATAAATGTGCTGAATTATCTTATTAATTGTCATAATTTGCTGATTTTGTGGGGTTTTTCTAGCTAGAGGATCATATCATCTGCAAATAGTGAGTCTTTTCTATTTTTTCCCCAATCAGTGTACTTGTTACTTGTTTGTTTTTGCTTATAGCCATGGGGAGGATACCTCATACTTTGTTAAACTCTAATAGTGATGTTGTCCCTGATTTTACTTCTGAAAGGAATGCTCTAAAGTTTCTTCTTTAGCTATGAGGTATACTGTAAGGTTTTGATGTATAATCTTTGCCAAGTTGATAAACTTCCCATCTATTTCTAGTTTGAGTGTTTATCTCTGATATGCATTGGGATTTATCAAATACACTTTCTGCTTTATTGAGATAAACAGATTATTTTTCCCTTTGAGCATATTAATGTGGCAAATTACAAAGGTAGGTTTTCTGAGTTTGAATTACTTTTTCATTCCTGGTATAAACCTTGGTTAATCATGATATTATTTTTAAATGTGCTGTCTGATATGATTACCTAATATTTTATTTAGGATTTTAAAATATACTTTTATATGTTAAATGGAAATGGGATTATTCTTTTATTGTAATGCTCACATCTAGTTTTAGAATCAATATTATACTATATTATAAAATTAGCTAGGTGGCTTTTACTCTTCATCTTTTCTGAAAGAATTTGTATAAAATACAAACTGCTTAAAATTATGGTAGAACTCACTTATAATCTGGTTGTGATTGTTTTAAAGGTAGGAAGAGAAGACTTTGGATTATTATTTAAAACTTTTCCTATTTTTTTTTGCCTACTGAATTTATCTATTCTTGGATCAATTATGGCAATCTATATTTTTTCTATGAATATATCCTTTTAATGTAAGTCTTCAAATGTGTTAGCTTGTGTTCCGTGGTCATGTCTTCTTTTATATATTTGCTATATTTGTATCTAATTGTTTTTAGTGTTTGATCAGCCTTGGCAGAAGTCTGTCCATTTTATTAATAATTTCAAAGAAATAGCTTTTTAAAATTAATCCCCATCCCTTTTGTTCTTTATTTCATTGATTTCTGACTTTATATCTATTCTTTTATTCCATCATGCTCTATTCTTATGCCTTCAGCTAGATGTTTGGCACATTTGCTTTTACCCTTTGCTTTCCTGATAAATATATTTAATATTTTAAATATCCCTCTAAGAACTGGTTGAGCTCTGCCCCACAAATTTTAACATGCAGTATTATCATCCTAATTAATTCTTAAGTGTTTCTCAATTCTCTTCATTATTTTTTTTAACCCAAAGACTGGTTGAGTTTGCCTGACTGAGCTATCGGTTTCTGATAGAGCATTTTAAAATTTAAAAATCATTTTTATTGATTTATCAATTGCTCCCTGTAGTTTTTTTAGTTGTCTGATACATTTTAAGCCTGATTATTAGGTACATGTATATTTTGATAGTTATATCTCCTTTGTTCATTATATTTTGCAAAATATTATTTTAGATATTAAGAGCTCTACTCCAGCTTTGTTTTGGTCCACATTTGCTTGAATTTTTTAATCCTTTTATTTTCAACCATTCTATGCCTTTGTCTTAAGCATGTTTTTTGTAGACACCATGTTGTTGAATCCTTTTTGTTGTTATCAAATCTAAAAGTCTCTATTATTTACATTTTTGTAATTATGGTAATAGTAAGACTTGTTTCTGCCATCTTATTTAATACTTTTCCTTTGTAGTTTCTTGTCCATGATAAAATGAATGGTTAATCTTTTTATTGACAGGTATAAACTCTGCTTAGATAAATAAATAATTCATATTTAGCTATATATTATTTACTAGAGACATGCCTAATATAAAATTATTAATAAAGGATAAAAGAGAAGGGTGGAAATGATATGCCAGAAAAACATTAAAATTATTATCAGATTAAGTAGAATTAAAGGTGAAACATATTGGTAATTAAAGGCATAACATATTGGTAAAAGGAAAATTCATGAGGAAATGTCTGTGAAGAACTTTTAACCCCTAATACTTTATTTCAAGGTATATAAAGTAAGAACTAATTGAAATAAAGAAAAATATGGATAAATTTACAATTATAGTAGTTGACCTTCACACTTTGTTAGAAGTCAAAATCATTAAGTGAAAAAGATACAGAAGACTTGAATAATACAACTAACAAGCATATATATACACACATATATTTCTTCTTTCAACAGAGAATACGTATTATTTTCAATAGCACATGCAAAATTAATAAAAATTGACCATATACTAAGTTACAAAGGAAGCGTCAACGAAGTGCAAAAATTGGATATCACATATACCAGAGTAACTGACCACAATGAAAAAAAAAAAGGAAATCAATAATAAAGGGTAGATAAAATAAAATTCAAGTAATCTGTACATCTGGAAATGTTAAAATCACACTAATGGAAAACAGCATATTTCTAGGTAATTCATGAGACACAGGAAATAAAAATGGAGATTATAAGATATTTAAATAGAATGACAACTAAGGCAGTTTATTTAAAATCCATAAGATGAAGATAAAACACTCAGCAGAAAATTTATAACCTTAAGTACATTTATTAACACAAAGAAAAATGTAAGAAAATAAACTAAGCTTTAAAGTAGAAAAGTCAAGGCAAAACAAACCCAAAAGAGATAAAATGAAGAGAGTAATAAAGATAAAGCAGAAATTGATACACAAAATTATATTTCTCCCTCAAACTATGAGCATTCTTTCAAAAGAATAATAACACAAATAGAAAAATAAACATAAGACGACTTTAAAGAATAGTAAAAAAAAAAAAAAAAAAAGCACCAACAGGAATAACTACAGGTAAAATAATCATTTTAAAATAAAATATTATGAGCAACTAAATACTAATAATGTTGAAATGTACATAAAATGGATACTTTTCTAAGAAAATATACACCACCAAAATTAGCCCCCAAAACCTATTTCTGATTCTTTCTGATTATTTCAACTATAAAAGACTGACTACTTTAAGCTCTAAATGCCAGAGGAGGTCCAGTATTTTTTAGCTAGATTTGCTAAGCCTTCAAGAAATCCACATTTTATATGAACTATTCCAGGGCACAGAGAAAATGAAAATTCCCCAACCAACTTTATCAGGTTAGTATAACACTGACATGAAAATTAGGTAGTGAAAGCCCAAGAAAAGAAAACTATAGATTAATTTCACATATGAACACAGAGGTGCAAATATCCTAATAAAATATTAGCATGTCAAATCTAGGAGAGTATCAAATGTATTTAATGAGGACCAAATGAATTTTACTGTAAGATTGCAAGATCAGTTCAACCTTTGAAAATCAATTAATATAATTCATAAAATTAATCAAAAAGAAAGGAGAATATCCTCATTATCATCACAATAGACTGAAAAGAGCATCTGATAAAATTCAAAACTCATTTACGGTGAAAATTCTCGGCAAGCTAGGAATAGAAGGGAACTTCTTTAATTTGATAGAGGTTATGTAATAGAAACTTTTAGAAAACATTATAGATCTATACCACTGATAAGACAAGGATGCCTGCCATCACTGCTAATATTTCATAGTCCTAACCAGTAAGAAATGAGGTAGCAATTCCACTTCTGGATAGATTCTGAAAGAATTGAAAGCTGGTTCTTGAAGAGATATTTGCACACACTCAAGTTCATAGCTGCATTTTTCACAATAGCCAAAATGTGGAAACAACCCAAATGTCCATTGACAGATGAATTTACAAACAAAACGTGGTATATACATGCAATGGAATATTATTCAGCCTTAGAAAGGAATGGAATTTTGACATGTGCCACAACATGGATGAAGCTTAAAACAATATGCTGAGTGAAATAAACCAAAGGGACAAACAGTGTGTGATTGCACTTACGTGAGATACCTACACATCCGTGGAGGCAGAAAATTGAATGATTATTGTCTGGGATTGGGGGGATGGGGATGGACAGTTATTTTTTAATGAGTATAGAGCTTCCATTCTGGAAGATGAAAATGTTCTGGAGATGGATGGTGGTGATGGTTATACAACAATGTGAATATACTAATTCCACTGGGCTGCACACCTAAAATCAGTTAAAATGGTAAATTTTATGTTATGTGTATTTCACTACAAGAAAAAAATAAGAAATGAAGCACAAATGTGGAAAAGGTAGACAATTCACTTATCAATTTCAGACAAACAGTACCCCCCAAAATTAACAGATATTCAAAGATAATAAGAGTGCATCAAGATAGCAAATACACAAGTAGCAAAAACAAATCAGTATCTTCCTAAATAATACCAGTTGCCAATTCAAAAACATAACGCCACTTGCAGCAACATGGATGTCCCTGGAGAATGTCATTCTAAGGGAAGTAAGCCAGAAAGAGGAAGAAAGATACCATATGAGATTGCTCATATTTGGAATCTTAAAAAAAAAAGGAACATAAATACAAAACAGAAACAAATTCATAGACATAGAATACAAACTTGTGGTTGCCAAGGGGGCAGGGGGTGGGAAGGGACAGACTGGGATTTCAAAATGTAGAATAGATAAACAAGATTATACTGTATAGCACAGGGAAATATATACAAGATCTTGTGGTAGCTCACAGCGAAAAAGAATGAGACAATAAATACATATGTATGTTCATGTATAACTGAAAACTTGTGCTCTACACTGGAAATAGACACAACATTGTAAACTGACTGTAACTTAATAAAAAATGTTCTGAAATTAAAAAATATATATATATAATAGAAAAGTTCCATGTACATTAACAACAAAAATATGGAGTGCCCTCAAGTAAACTTATTGAAAAAAATGTATCTTCATAGGGAAAAATTACAGGAGGGCATAAAAGAAAACCTGAATAAATTGAAATATATAGCATATTAAGGTGATCATTTGCCTCAAAATTAATTTAAAAATTAATGCAATTCTTTTAAAAGTCTTTGAAGGATTTTCTATAGAATCTTGATGAAACTATTCTGTAATTCACATGGAAGTATAAATACATAGGAAAAGTTGATTTATCTTTAGAATACAAGGATGAAGTGTGGAGAAATTGACCCCCAGTGATTTAAAGTTTTAATTGTTAAAAAATGATGTGGAAAGTTGGAGATCAAGATGGCAGAATAGAAGGATGTGGAGCTCACCTTCTTTCACACATACATCAAAAATACATGTAAATGTGGAACAATTTTCACAGAATTCCTACTGAACATTGTAGAAGATCTCATACAACCAAAGCTGCAAGAAATATTGCCACAAAACTCAGTAGGATAAAAAGGAAATAAAAGGAATCTGGACAGAACCTGCATCCTCTGGAAGGGAGCTGTGAAAGAGGCCAAGTTTCCTTACCCTGGGAACCTCCTTCACTACCTAGGGGGTCAGCTGGGACAGATAAGGAGTTTCAGAGGATCAGAAGAATGCAGCAGCCAGCTTATGGCAGGCAGGATAGAGAGAGACCAGCACATAAGGACCTTACCACTTAGCTGCACTTCCCAGTCCAAGACACATGCCTGCTGGTGTGTGCAGCAGCTGGGTGCTGAAACTCGGGCTTCAGTAGACAGACCTGGAGAGGACTCAGTTTGGCTGTGCAGAGACAGCCCAAAGGGACCGGAGTGTGGTCTGAGTTGCAACTGGGGTATGCACACAATGGAAGCAGGTCTTCTAGAGGAGCCCCGTTGTCAACACGCATGTGGAGGGAGGGGTGTGGCCTTGCCATAGCAGCCTTATTCTCAGCATGCTAACAGGGGACATAGCTCTACCTCTACAAGCTCAGGGAGGGTTCAAGCACTGGCTGGTTGCCGAAACACAAATATGTAGCTGAAATCTGAGCCAATTCATGGCAAATCATATATCTAATAAGGGGCTAACATCCAAAATATATAAAGAACTTATACAACTCAGTAGCAAAAACAATTCAATTAAAAATTGACAGAAGACTGATTTTTGTATGTTAATCTTATATCCTGCTACCTTGCTGAATTCTCTTATTAGTTCTAGTACTTTTTGTTTGGAGCTATTAGGGTTTTCTATATATAGTATCATGTCTCTCTATAGTGACAATTTTACCTCTTCTTTTCCAATTTGGATCCCTTTTATTTCTTTTTCTTGCCTGATTGCTGTGGCTAGGGCTTCCAAGACTATGTTGAATCAAAGTGGTGAGAGTGGACAACCTTGTCTTGTCCCAGATTTTAGTGGGAAGCTTTTCAGTTTTTCACCGTTGAGTACTATGCTGGCTGTAGGTTTGTCATAAATAGCTTTTATTATGAAGAGATATGTTCCCTCTATACCCACTTTGGTAAGGGTTTTTGTCACAAATGGGTGTTGAATTTTATCAAATGCTTTTTCTGCATCTGTTGAGATGATCATGTGGTTTTTGCCCTTTCTCTTGTTGATGTGGTGTATCACATTGATTTGCATATGTTGAACCATCCTTGTGTTCCAAAAATCAGTTACATTTCTTTACACTAACAATGAATCAACAGGAAAAGAAAGTAAAGAAACAGTCCCTTTTAAAATAGCACCCAAAGTAATAAAATACCTAGGAATAAATCTAACCAAGGAGGTGAAAGACTTAAATATGGACAACTACAAAACATTGATTAAGGAAATTAAAGAAGACTTAAAAAAAATGGAATGATATCCCTTGCTCCTGGATTGGAAGAATCAATATTGTTAAAATGGTCATACTGCCCAAGGCAATCTACAGATTTAATACCATCCCTATCAAATTACCCAGGACATATTTCACAGAACTAGAACAAATCATATTAAAATTTATATGGAATCACAAAAGACCCAGAATTGCCAAAGCATTATTGAAGAAAAAGAATGATGCTGAAGGAATAACCCTCCCAGACTTCAAACAATACTACAGAGCTACAGTAATCATCAAAATAGCATGGTATTGGTACAAAAACAAGACATATGAATCAATGGAACAGAATAGGGGTCTCAGAAATGAACCCACAAAGTTTTGGTTAATTAATCTTTGACAAAGGAGGCAAGAAAATACAATAGAATAAAGATAGTCTCTTCAGCAAATGGTGTTGGGAAAACTGGACAGCAGCATGTAAATCAGTGAAGCTAGATCACTCCCTCACACCATACACCAAAATAAACTCAAAATGGCTTAAAGACTTAAACATAAGACAAGACACAATAAACCTCCTAGAAGAAAACATAGGCAAAACATTATCTCACATACATCTCAGCAGTGTTCTCCTAGGGCAGTCTACCCAAGCAATAGAAATAAAAGCAAAAATAAACAAATGGGACCTGTTAAACTTACAAGCTTTTGCACAGCAAAGGAAACCATAAGCAAAACAAAATGACAATCCATGGAATGGGAGAAAATATTTTCAAAAGATGATACTGACAAGGGCTTGATTTCTAGAATATGTAAACAGCTCATATGACTTAATAAGGAAAAAAAAAAAAACCCAATCCAAAACTGGGCAGGAGACCTAAACAAGCAATTCTCCAATGAAGACATATGAATGACCAATAGGCACATGAAAAAATGCTCAGTATCACTAATTATCAGAGAAGTGCAAATCAAAACTACAGGTATCACCTCACACCAGTCAGAATGGCCATCATTCAAAAGTCCACAAACGATAAAGGCTGGAGAGGTTGTGAAGAAAAGGGAACCTTCCTACACTGTTGGTGGGAAAGCAGCTTGGTGCAACCATTGTGGAAATTCCTCAAAAGACTAAAAATAGACTTACCATATGACCCGGCAATCCCACTCCTGGGCATATATCCAGAGGGAACCCTAATTCAGAAAGACACCTGCACCTCAATGTTCATAGCAACACAATTTAACAATAAGGAGACAAGGGTAAGATACTAATTGCAGCATTGTTTGCAATACTGAAAAACTGAAACAACCTAAATGCCAACTCATAGATGAATGGCTAAATAAAATTCAGTATGTCTACATCATAGAATTCTATAGCAATTAAAAGATGAATTTGATTTATATAAATCAACATCTCCAAAACTTATTGGTGAAAAAATGTATAATGCAGAAAATGTAAGTGCAATATGACATCTTTTGTATAAAAATGCATGCTAAACGTAAAATATGTTCTCTGTGTACCAGTTTATGTGTGTAAAAATATCTTTAAGGTGTCTGGAAGGACTTAAACTCAACTTCCTAGGGATTATCTCTGGAGAAGGAGGAAAAGGACTGAATTTGGGATGAAGGTCAGAAAGGACTGTAGCTATACAAATATTCTAATTTTTAAAAGGAAATGTGTTTTCCTATTACTTCATTATTAAAGTTATTTTAAAAAGCACTTTCTGTTACTCTGTGGTATGTTTTTGTTGAAAGAATGCATTCTATGAACTAGTAATGATGTGTACAGTAAGCTTTATGCATATGATTAATAGAGGTGAGGATAATTTTAACGTGTTTTTTATGGTAATAAATTGACTTGTACTAGTAGGCTTACATGTTTATGTAACATGCCAATAATAAAAAAAAATAAGAAAAATATTGAGACTAGTTAGAAAGCTGGACTCTCATGTTGAGTTCTTCAACCTCTGTCTACACTGACATGAATTCATTTCCCTTTTGTTCTGTTTCCAATAAACAACAGAATATGGTAGAAGCAGCACCGGGCTGGGATTTGGTTGCCAACAGTGTTCTGATTAAACAGTTAATACTTCTTAATTGTGTGAGATTGGGATTAACATTCCACAAATAATAAATAAAAGGGTTATCATAGGGTTCCTAATCCATCTGTATCTACAAGCAGACTTTAGGGTGTCTGAGAAGTCCTTGAAATTATAGGAAAAAAATTTTGTGTAGGTAGGCGTGTGCATTTTTTGATGGGATGGCACTTGGGAAAGAGATGCGTAAATAGTTTGAAACAATAAAAACATCAACAACAAAAGGTTTATAGCCATTGACCTAGATAATCTTCGGTGTCCTCTTCAGCTGTGAAATTCTTTTAACATTGACCACTAAGACTCTTTTATACTGTCCTTTCTTTTTCTCTTCCCTCTCATCAAACAAACACAAATACAAAAACAGTTAATGAGTTTCATCAACCATAAAATGAGGATAATAATACCCAGTTTCCAAAATGAATGTGATTATTCAATGGAACAATCCATGTAAAGCCCGAAGTGAATAAAGCTGGTTTCAGTGTGGGGGAGACATTCAAGTGTGATGGAAACTTTCATGAACTGGTTTGCAAAGTGAGATCACAGCTACCCAGATCTGGCTGATTGTTAAGAGGGGGATGTTGGCCCAGGCTGGATATTTGGCTTAAGAGAAAACAGAAATCCATGGACTTCTGTGTGCGTGTGTGTGTGTGTGTATGATCCCCCAATTTCAAAACACTGTTAACTAATTTGTATTTTAAATATTGTGAGCCAGTGGTGCGCTGGCCAAGTGAGCCACATTAGTAGACTAGGGATAGCCTGTTGGTCACTTTTGAACTTGTAGGTTTCTATATATGACCAATGGCCTGACCCAAATTTAATGCCAAATAGAGAAAATATCAACAAAGTTTAGTCTCTCATCAAAGTTTCATTTTTTCCCCTCCCTACACATGTGTTCTGTCTACTTGATGACTCAAGCCAGAAATCTAGCAGGTTATCTCAGGCACCTTCATCTCAGTCACTACATACCATCTAACCGCAAATCTCAGAAATACGTTCTGCATTCAGCCCCTTTTATGTACCTGTGCAACTTCTGTCATCTTTTACCTGGATTATTGTAGTAGTTGCCAGGTTGGTCTCCACACCCCCAATCTTGCTCCTCTGCCACACACACACACACACAAGCCCCACAAAACCACAAAAAAACTGTGAAATGTGATTTTACAAAAGCCCTTTGATGGTTCTTCATTTCTTAAAGACTAAAGTTCTTAGCAAGGCTTGCAAAGTTCATTGTGATCCAACCTATTGTTCTGACATCCTTTCTTGATGCCGCCACGTACAACCTGTGTCTTACCTATGCTGAAGTATTTTCACATTCCCTTAGCTTACCATGGTCTTTCTTACTTTAAGACTTTACACACATTTAAAAATATATATTCCTGGGGTAGTCTCCCAAGCAATCCTGGATAATTCCTGGCCATTTCTGGAGACCCATTGCAGAATTATCCTCTTAAGACTCCTTTGAATCCTGTTTCTTCACTTTTAATCAGAGTTAAAATCAGTTGATTACTTCACTGCAAACACAGTCCCTTGATCATGTCTATTACAGCACTTGCCAGAATATTCATATTTTTTGCTTTCTCATATGTTGGTCTCCCTGATGAATATGTAAACTCCTAAAGCACAGGGACAGTGGCTTTCTCATATCCGTAACTTCAGTGCCAGGTATAATGTCTGTCAACTAAGTAGTTATTAGCTTCCCTCCAATGAATGAATGAGTAGACAAGTGACCCTGATATTGCATTGACAACACCCACATTACCTAGATCATCTGGATTCTGTCATCAAACTAATCAGAGAGGGATTGCTGATCAGCCTAGCCCACATTCTCAGATTACTTGTTGGAGATCTGTAGAAATACAAGTATTTTGTCACCCATAGATGGAGCTCGAACATTTGTTCTTACAGGCTTGGCTAGCTAAGCCTGACAAAATGGAAAGGTATTAGGAAGAGTGGAGCAAAAATTTGGAAGAAAAAAGCAATAGGAACAAGATAATAATGTTGCTGGAAAATAAAGGCTATTGGGTATTCCTCTACTCCCCCAAATATTCAAACCTAGGGCTTATGTGGTGCACTTTGGGAGACACCATAACCTTCGTCCAGCCCTGAAATTGCACCAAATGGAATAATTTCTTCAATGCACTTTAATACTTCTTGGAATGAATTAGTGTAAATGAGATGTGGTTTTTTTGTGTACTGGTTGATTGGGTTTTAAGACACCCAGCCAGCCAAGCAATTCAACAAACAACATCAGAGCTGACATAGTTCATCCTTGAGAATTAGAGGAAGAAGAAGGATGATTGAATTACTGTCTTATTAAAGCCCTCCTAACAAAAGAGAAAAAAAGATAACTGCTGAGTGAGGTATGGCGAAGACTTTGACATTTAAAAAATTCAAAAATTATCTATCTGTCTGTCTGCCTATCTATCTATCTATCTATCTATCTATCTATCTATCTATCTATCTATCCATCTATCTAAAAGAAGAGACATAAGCTGATTTTTAGAGGAAAGAAAGTAAGGGAAACCAGCACTTGATGTATGCTCTCTGGGCATTAGTTTTCTGTGTTAGGTAGACCAAGGGAGTAGAAGACACCTGGGCTTTTGAGTGAGTGGGATCTGACTTTGCCACTTGACTGCATGACAGCTATGTGAATTTGAGTAAGTTTGAAAAAACTTCTCTAAGCCTCAATTTTGTCCATGAAGTATAGACAATTGTTGATTTGCAAGGTTGTTGTAGGGAAAGTAACTGAAACATAGTAAGTAGGCATTCAATAAATTTTAATTTTCTTTCTTTAACCCAGAGTGGAATAAATAACATAAATATTGAATGTTTTGTATTAAGTCAAGTAATAGAAGTAGACTGGAACTCAGTTTTTTGACTCTCAGCCCTAGGGGAACCTTGAAGTAATAACTGTAAGCTGGGGGTAATCTGCCTACACTGGTATCTAGTTATTGAGCTCCTTAGGTTCTGTTCCCCTGCCTTCCCTCCAGCAGATCACCTCGTTTGTATACTTCAGAGCCTCTCTATATTTCCTCCCCTTTAACAGTCTCACTATGGGAAACCGCTTCTCCTACCCTTCATGTCTGTGCTGTAATGAAACACTGATAACCAGTCAGTCCTTAAGCTTCAGTCCTAGAGAAGAGCCAGAAACACATCTAAGTGTTTGGCAATAGAGAGTGATTCTGCATTTCGCCCTTTTCCTAGTTACTTTATTGGGCAGTAGGAGGACACAAGATATTCATCAGTGTTCATCACTGAGAAATGAATAGGCACTATAAGAGACAATTTAATATATCTAAATAATCTTTAAAAGTAGACACACCCCTTGCAAATTCCACACTTCCTTGTGCTAGATGACTTCATAATACAAAGAGAATACTTACTAACTTTTCCTACTGGTGCTGCTACGTACTTCTAAGTAGAACTTCATTCATTTTCACTTACCATGCTCTCCAAAGATGGTAAGATGTTGCTTAAAATAGGTTTCAGAGTCTGGGTTAGTGGCCTTTTAATCGTGCCAAATAGTTTATTATTACAGAGGAAGCTGCCCTCTGTTTACTGGCTTGATTCATTTCCAGTCAAATCCAGCATTGCTCCCATCTTCATCCTTTCCTGTTCTAGTTTCTCTTGCTCATTTCCCCCACAGCTTATATACTCACCTTTGATTGCATGTAGTATTATGTTAGAAGGTCCTTTCTGGTTGTCATAAACTCTCACAACTCGGAGGACTATAACTTATACTCCAACAAAGCAACCAGTGCATGCAGTGTATCTAGTACAAACTGACCTTCAACTTCCCACGTTCAAATGTCACCTTTATCTAGAAAGTCTGGGAAAAGAAGAATTTTACCTTTATGTCTCCTAATTTGGCCAGAGTTTCTCTGCTGTGCTATGTGCTCCTTCCCGACAGTACAGACGTGCTATGAAGAATGCTTTGACGTCACTTGGCATTCCTTGGCACAGAGGTGTTTTATGTATAGAATGCTGGCCCAAGGTGGGGGTAGAGGGGAAATCTCTAATTGTGTATACCCTATGACTCTTTTTCCCAACAGAACTGCATCTAAGGAATTCAATTGTTCCCAGGGGCTCTAAATGGGGGCACCCCATTTTCCAACCTTTTCTCATGTAGACCACACCCGCTGTCTTGATTTTATCTTGCCTTTTATCTTAGAAGGGGAATATGTAATTTTCTTTGAATTATTTTAGAATACTTTTGGTGTAGTTTATAAGGAACAATTTCCTTCAATTTGATTAACACAAATTACTGAGGGGCTTAGCAGTATGGAATATAATTTTTTTCATTATATTTATTTTAATATTTAATTATTTAATATTATATTATTTTGCATTATATTTCACATGAGTGTGATCAAGGGACTATGGGAATCACCAATAAATATTTGACCTTTCCACTTATACACACACACACACACACACACAATAAAGGCAAATTAACATTGATTCAGGGGACTGGTAAAATTTTAGACACTCTTAAATTTATACTTAGAGATTGAAGAATGTAAAATGAGTGCAGACCCCCTAACAGGATGAAAAGAGCTTTAGTTTAAGAATCAGAAACCTATATCCTGGTCACAGCAGCACTTCTAATTATCTGCACAGTATGGGCTGAGTCTCATTTCCTTTACCTACAATAGAAATTGTTTGGATGAGATTAAACATAATATTTAAATTTCTAATGATTCTTTGGTAATTAGCATTTCTTCAATGAATTAATGATGATCGATAGATTTGTATGAATTGGTTACGATTTAGGGTTAACTACCATATACTCAGTTATTTTTATGTGTATCATTAATAGTATAAAATAATTTTATTTCCTGTTACTAATAAACAATACGACTAGTGTTCTGAGTCAATCGCATGACTGAAAGTTTTTACAGTCCTTCTTAAACTATTAAAAACTAGATAGCCTGTGTTCTAAGTCTAATCAGAAGAAGGAGATTATTTTTTGGTTTTTAATATAACTTTTGTCGCCAATACTGGCTTGCAATCTTGAGCACCCATTGATTAATTGTACTTTAGTTTGAATTCCAAAAGTGAAGGTGGAAGGAAAGTAGCTTGAGTTTTTTTGGCAGGAGAAGATGGGGGAACATCAAATTCCGACTTGAGGAATTAGCAGCCTTTATGATTAGACCAAATATGCTTTACTCTGATTTTTTCATTTAATCTGTAAATTAAGGGGATGATCTTTAAAGCCTGTACTAGTTCTGATTTTGTGGACATTTTCTTTTGGTTTCGCAGTAGTAAACTTCCTACTGAAGTTACCATCTTGTGTACACATTTTTCTGCTCCTTGTTATGTCTCTTTCTACTCATAATAAGTTCACATACTTTTTCCTTCTAGGGAGGAGTATTTTTAATTGTTTTTATTTGACTGGAAACTTCAGGACCCTGTTAGCCTCATTGCTAAGAGGTATTTCAATTAATATATTTGGCAGAGAAAAATCTGTGGCTTATAACTCTTATTTTCAGAATTTGTATTGTCTCAGGAAACAGCCACTTTGAACTATCTTTGATCATGATCATGATGATGATCATGATTAACCAAAGGAGTTCAACTCCTCAGTATAAAACATTGCTTCCTGTAAATGCTTTGGGCAGTAATTGGATTGAGGAAAAGATCAGATGTGATTGTCTTGTCTTCTTTGTACTCCCTGTTATTGGTATCTGAGTGTTTTCCTGACGTCTAGGTGTCCAAAGGTAGAAGAAAGAAATGTGCATCTCACCCTGTGGCAGGAGGCTATGTTTGTGTTTGTGAGGATGAAAGAGGAGAGGAAATATAACTTGATGAGAAGTTTATTGTCAAGTTTTATGAAATACAATTTTCTGGATCCTATATACAGGAGGTCATGACAATAAATTCAAAAGTAGCAATGCAGAGTTCCAGTGGTGGCACAAAAGATGCAAATATTCTGAATCTTCAACTACCACAACATTCTTTGCTTTGGATATGGAATGTGTTACAATGTTACTAGGGAAATTTTGGCTCCTAAACCATGCCTCTTAGCTCCTTGGATAGATTTATCAACAATAAATTAAAACAATCTGGAATATCCAAACTTTGAGTATCAGGAATTTTTAAAAAGTGCTCACTTTATTCCAGAGCACCCAATTACTTTACCATACAGTTCTAAATATAGTCCCAAATGCAGTTTACTTCTTCCATCCACTATTTTCTAATCAAAGAGCTCAATGATTATGGAGCCTTACAAAAAAAAAACCCTTGCACCAAGCAAAAGGAAAATACTACAGTAGTACAATTAAAACAAAAGGTCAGACATATGCCCCCAGTACCCAAATAAGGGATCACATTAAATATCTTAATTCCATGTTGTGTGTCTTATTTCTCCTTCGGCTTAGTTTTTCTCTTGAGTTAGTTTGTTTTCTGTTAGTTTCAAATTATTATTGAAAGTATTAGCATCTTTGTTCTTGGACATATTCATAGAGTGGTGTGTTGCTATCTAAGTGAAAGGAACCTGAGTCAGTTCTCTCTCTTCTATGGTAACCCCTGGGCTCACAGTAGCTTGTCTGCTTATCCTCCACATCCTGAAAGTATCTTCTCATGCTCCCTGACAGACTCGATCCACTCTCTTCCTTTTGCCTTTCCCAACTCCACATGGTTGTACTGCTTGATAAATACCTATATCTGTACTCTTCAGGTCCTGTAAGGTCTTGGCTATCAGGTGAATGACTGCCACTTGTCTGCCCATGGCTATCACTTGATTGCCCATGGCTATCACTTGATTGGCCATGACTGTATACTTGTCTTTCATTTGTGCTGAATCCAGATTGTCCCTGGATATCTCCTGATTGTCCATCAGCTGATCCCTGTCTTGCTAAATTTGTGCTGTATCTTACTGGCTCATGAGATGTTGTATCTCCCAACTGCTGTTGGCTGGATCCCTGTATACCTGTTGTATTTAACTCTGACTGTCTATGCCTCGATCCTGATTGTTCATGAATCTTTCCCCCCCAATTATCTGAATGCCCTTTACCATCACTATGGGATCCCTGCCGTCTAGTTGAAGTAGAATCTGAATAGCTGTAAGCTGATAAGGATTTTTTATGACCTGATAGAGAGTGGTTCCTTGGCTGGCTGCTATGAGAAGATCCCTGCCTTCTAGATTGAACATGAGGGTCATTTGACTGTTCCTGAGTTTTTACTGAATGCCCATGACTAGATCCCTGCCCTGTAGCTCTACTAGATCCAGACTGATTATGGGAATCAGTGGCCTGCCCATAACTTATCTGTGCCTGTTCATAACGTGAGCTTTGTCTTCCTGCTATTTCAGTTGCTTTTGATCCTGACTGGTCAGAATTAGAAACTGGTTGTCAAAGACTAGACACTTGCTTGGATTCAGCTCTGTCTGTTGACCTCAGAGGACTAGAATTACGGCTGCTTGTTCTGCTGCCCCTAGAAGGTCCATACCCAGACTGCCCATAGTCATATTCGGCACTTCCATAGCTGCCATGTCTCCAGCTTTGACCTGATCCATGTCTTTGTCGTCCACTAATCTGTGACCGAGAATGACTTATTCTAGACTGGGCATGCCTATGACTTGACTGTCTATGAGCATCGTGTAACTGTGCATGGCTGGACCCATGTCAGCTCTACTGTGCTAGATCCTAAGTGTCCACGGGTAGATGTGGACTCTGCATGTTGGGATCCAGCCTGTCCGTGAGCAGACCCTGCGTGTCTCTGAGACACCCCCGAATGCCTCTCGCTGTCACTGGACTCACTGTGACTAGACTCCTGCCTGCCAGCTGCCCTGGACCCTGACCGAGTGGATTGTCCGTGACTAGCTTGGCCGTGTCTGGTGGTGTCTCCTGACTGTCCGTGAGCAGTTCCCTGTCTCCTGTACTCTGTGGATCCCAACTCTGCATGTTGGGGTCCAGCCTGCCCGTGAGTGGATCCTGCGTGTCTCTGAGACACCCCCGAATGCCTCTCACTGTCACTGGACTCACTGTGACTAGACTCCTGCCTGCCACCTGCCCTGGACCCTGACTGAGTGGATTGTCCGTGACTAGCTTGGCCGTGTCTGGTGGTGTCTCCTGACTGTCCGTGAGCAGTTCCCTGTCTCCTGTTCTCTGTGGATCCCGACTCTGCATGTTGGGGTCCAGCCTGCCCATGAGCGGATCCTGCGTGTCTCTGAGACACCCCCGAATGCCTCTCGCTGTCACTGGACTCACTGTGACTAGATTCCTGCCTGCCAGCTGCCCTGGACCCTGACCGAGTGGATTGTCCGTGACTAGCTTGGCCATGTCTGGTGGTGTCTCCTGACTGTCTGTGAGCAGTTCCCTGTCTCCTATTCTCTGTGGATCCCGACTCTGCATGTTGGGGTCCAGCCTGCCCGTGAGTGGATCCTGCGTGTCTCTGAGACACCCCCGAATGCCTCTCGCTGTCACTGGACTCACTGTGACTAGACTCCTGCCTGCCAGCTGCCCTGGACCCTGACCGAGTGGATTGTCCGTGACTAGCTTGGCCGTGTCTGGTGGTGTCTCCTGACTGTCCGTGAGCAGTTCCCTGTCTCCTGTTCTCTGTGGATCCTGACTCTGCATGTTGGGGTCCAGCCTGCCCGTGAGCAGATCCTGCGTGTCTCTGAGACACCCCCGAATGCCTCTCGCTGTCACTGGACTCACTGTGACTAGTTCCCCTTCTTCCCGTCACGCTGGAATTTTCCTGAGCAGAATGTCCTTGACCAGTCTGGGTATGTGTAGTTGTATCCCTTGACTGACCATGAGTAGATTCTTGTCTTTTACTAGATTCTGACTCTTTATGTGTTTGTACAGTATCTCCATGATTTGTACCAGAGTGTCTAGTGCTGTTTCCTCTCTCCCAGTCATCTGACTGGCTTTCGCTGTCATTTGATTGACTATGTGTTGTTTCCTGCCCTCTGGATGCTCTCCTTCCCTGACTTGATCCTTGGCTTTGTTGGCTATGTCCATGAATGCTGTCATGATCTTCAGACTCACTTCCTGATACCCTGCTTCTTTCATTATCACTGTGAGTAGTTGTTTCTTGGCTACTTCCTCTTGTCTGACTGTGGGATAAATCTGATGTTGGGTTTCCACATATTGGACACCTTTTGCTTGATCTAGGCCCACAGCTTCCTTGTCCACTTACCCTAGATTCATTTTTGTTTTGGCCAGATGATTGACCTGTGCTAAACTCATGTTCATCATAAATTGAAGACTGGCCTGAACTAGACCCATGTTGACTAAATCTAGAAGATTGCCCTGAACTGAAGCCATGTTGGCCATAGCCAGACTGCGCTGATCTAGACTTATGTTTTCCAAAGCTAGACGACTGATGTGAACTAGATCCATATCCAAAACCAGAGGATTGACCTGAACCTGACCCTTTTTGTCCAAAGCCAGAGGACTGACCTGAGCCAGATCCATGTTGCCCAAAGCCAGAGGACTGACCTGAGCCAGATCCATGTTGCCCAAAGCCAGAGGACTGATGTGAGCTAGACCCACTTTGTCCAAAGCCAGAGGACTGACTTGAGCCTGACCCATGTTGTCCAAAGCCAGAGGACTGACCTAAGCCAGATCCATGTTGCCCAAAGCCAGAGGACTGACCTGAGCCAGATCCATGTTGTCCAAAGCCAGAGGACTGATGTGAGCTAGACCCACTTTGTCCAAAGCCAGAGGACTGACTAGAGCCTGACCCATGTTGTCCAAAGCCAGAGGACTGACCTGAGCCAGATCCATGTTGCCCAAAGCCAGAGGACTGACTTGAGCCAGACCCATGTTGTCCAAAGCCAGAGGACTGACCTGAGCCAGATCCATGTTGCCCAAAGCCAGAGGACTGACCTGAGCCTGACCCATGTTGTCCAAAGCCAGAGGACTGACCTGAGCCTGATCCTTGTTGTCCAAAGCCAGAAGACTGACTTGAACTTGACCCATGCCCAAAGCCAGAAGACTGACCTGAGCCAGACCCATGTTGTCCAAAGCCAGAGGACTGACCTGAGCCTGACCCTTGTTGTCCAAAGCCAGAAGACTGACTTGAACTTGACCCATGCCCAAAGCCAGAAGACTGACCTGAGCCAGACCCATGTTGTCCAAAGCCAGAGGACTGACCTGACCAGATCCCTGTTGTCCAAAGCCAGAGGACTGACCTGAGCCTGACCCATGTTGTCCAAAGCCAGAGGACTGACCTGAGCCAGATCCATGTTGCCCAAAGCCAGAGGACTGATGTGAGCTAGACCCACTTTGTCCAAAGCCAGAGGACTGACTTGAGCCTGACCCATGTTGTCCAAAGCCAGAGGACTGACCTGAGCCAGATCCATGTTGCCCAAAGCCAGAGGACTGACCTGAGCCAGATCCATGTTGTCCAAAGCCAGAAGACTGACCTGAGCCAGATCCATGTTGCCCAAAGCCAGAGGACTGACCTGAGCCAGATCCATGTTGCCCAAAGCCAGAGGACTGACCTGAGCCAGATCCATGTTGCCCAAAGCCAGAGGACTGACCTGAGCCTGACCCATGTTGTCCAAAGCCAGAGGACTGACCTGAGCCAGATCCATGTTGCCCAAAGCCAGAGGACTGATGTGAGCTAGACCCACTTTGTCCAAAGCCAGAGGACTGACTTGAGCCTGACCCATGTTGCCCAAAGCCAGAGGACTGACCTGAGCCAGATCCATGTTGCCCAAAGCCAGAGGACTGATGTGAGCTAGACCCACTTTGTCCAAAGCCAGAGGACTGACTTGAGCCTGACCCATGTTGTCCAAAGCCAGAGGACTGACCTGAGCCAGATCCATGTTGCCCAAAGCCAGAGGACTGACTTGAGTCAGACCCATGTTGTCCAAAGCCAGAGGACTGACCTGAGCCAGATCCATGTTGCCCAAAGCCAGAGGACTGACCTGAGCCAGATCCATGTTGCCCAAAGCCAGAGGACTGACCTGAGCCTGACCCATGTTGTCCAAAGCCAGAGGACTGACCTGAGCCTGACCCATGTTGCCCAAAGCCAGAGGACTGACCTGAGCCAGATCCATGTTGTCCAAAGCCAGAGGACTGACCTGAGCCTGACCCTTGTTGTCCAAAGCCAGAAGACTGACTTGAACTTGACCCATGCCCAAAGCCAGAAGACTGACCTGAGCCAGACCCATGTTGGCCAAAGGCAGAGGATTGACTTGAGCCAGACCCATGTTGGCCATAGCCAGATTGCCCTGATCTAGACTCGTGTTTTCCAAAGCCAGAGGACTGATGTGAGCTAGACCCACTTTGTCCAAAGCCAGAGGACTGACTTGAGCCTGACCCATGTTGTCCAAAGCCAGAGGACTGACTTGAGCCTGACCCATGTTGTCCAAAGCCAGAGGACTGACTTGAGCCAGACCCATGTTGTCCAAAGCCAGAGGACTGACCTGAGCCAGATCCATGTTGTCCAAAGCCAGAGGACTGACCTGAGCCTGACCCTTGTTGTCCAAAGCCAGAAGACTGACTTGAACTTGACCCATGCCCAAAGCCAGAAGACTGACCTGAGCCAGATCCATGTTGGCCAAAGGCAGAGGATTGACTTGAGCCATGAACCGTGTTGGCCATAGCCAGATTGCCCTGATCCAGACTCGTGTTTTCCAAAGCCAGAGGACTGATGTGAGCTAGACCCACATTGTCCAAAGCCAGAGGACTGACCTGAGCCAGATCCATGTTGCCCAAAGCCAGAGGACTGACCTGAGCCAGATCCATGTTGTCCAAAGCCAGAGGACTGACCTGAGCAGGATCTACGTTGACCACATTTGGAAAATTCATTTGAACCTGACCCTTTTTGAGAGTTTGAAGAGTATCCACATGAACCAGATCCATGTTGACCATAATAAGAAGACTGACTTCCTCCAGACTCATATTGCCCACAGCAAGAGGACTGACTTGAACCTGTTCCCTGTTGTCCTCCACATGCTCTAGATCCATATCCTTTCTGACTAGAAGACTGGCTACAGGATCTAGGCTCATATTGACCGTATCCAGAGGACTGATCTCCTGAGAGACATCCATGACCTTGTCCTCCATTGCTTCCTGATTGATAACCTGACTGGGTACAGCTAGATTGGTATCCTTGCCCTTCAAATCTACCTGCCTGACAAGAACTAGAAGCAGTGTGTGACTTTCCACACCCACTAGAATTGCTGGAACCACATGCATGGCTTTGCCTTCCACCATCTCCTGAACCTCTGGAGCTGGACCCATGTCTATGTTTTGCAGTTCCCCTTGAGCTCTCAGAATTATACCCATGCTCTTCTCTCTCACTCCAACTTGAATGTCTGTAACCTGATTTCTGTCCCGATATATCCTCTTCTTCTTCTTCTGTTTCACTTTCTTCCTCATGATGTCGGCGACCATGTCTACGCTTCTTTGACCCTGAAGCTTTGCAATATTCTTTGCTGAGAACCTTGTTGCAGGCCATGGCCAGCTTGAATACCATCAGAAGAAACTCAGTGAAGTCCAGTCTTCGGTCATGATCTCGATCCAGCATGTGCATGATGACATCCACTGTGTCTGGATCATCTGGGTTCTGTATACAAGCAACACACCAAAGGAGACCTGGTCAGCTTAGTCTATATACTCAGCTAAAATAATCAGGTAGAGCTGTGGACTTGAGATGTTTAACATTAGGCAGTTTAATCCAATCAAGAAATATTTTAGGCTAAGGCAGCCTAATAGGACCCAGCAGGTGGGAAGAGGTAATAGAAGAGAATAAAGACTGCTGGGATCCTTAGCAGCATACAGTTCAGGGACTTAAGCTAGAGGACTAGGTACTCAGGTACGACACACAAAAAGGAGTTGCATGAACAAAGTTCAGTACCTGGTGTATTTTAAATTTACATACATGTTACGCCTTGCATGCTAATATAGTCTGTGCTATGATCTATAATTATTTTGAAGCTAATAGCTGAGTCCTTCTCAAGTAGATGGAAAAAATGCTTGTATTTTGTTCTCAGATTTTAGTCATCCTGGCTATTTTCCTTCCTCATTTGCTAGGGTAATTTATAAACTGGTGTCTTAGCTCAAACTTATTTTCTACTTTTTCAGAAGGAAAAACCTAGGAGCATGAAAAAGCCCAAGGGTCTGCATGGTGGGAGTGCACAGGAAAGAAAGCATTCACCTTTCTAAAAATAAATACTGCCTGAACAGACTTTCTGATGTCCCAAAAAAGTACCACTCATAGAGTTAGTTCAAAGACCATGGGGACAATGCCCTTTTTAGCTGATCTTTGGTCATAGAACAGAAAATGTACAAGACCCTAACAGCTCTCAGTCCTCACCTTCAGAATTGGACGAAACTCTTTCTCCAGAAGTTCCTTTAGTTCATTCTTGCTTAGTGTGTCACACTCCCCATCCTGCTTGGTGTATTTGTAGAAAACATCAATGACAGTGACGACACTTCTCAAGAGATCGGTCATCTTGTTGCAAGTTTATGTAAACCTGAAGGAAAAAACACACAAAAGAAGCTATCATTCGTTTTATTTTTTTAATTTATAAGCAGTTCTGATTTTAATAATAATCATCATGATTTTTCAAATATCTTGTCTCTTTTAACCTTAAAATACCTCAGCAAATCAGGATGGGTCAGGGATGATCTAACACCCTGCAACACACTGAAACCTTTGTTAACTCTGAGTTACTTTGCTAAGGTAAAGTCATGGCATGTTACTGACTGAACTAGGACCAGATCTCAGATCCCTGTGTCCTGGATGAACACATTCTTTACACAGTATCTCTACACTTTGTGTACTTTGCTGTTCTGTATGTTGTCCTGGAGCTTCCAAAGTTTCTAGAACCAAAGATGTATTGCCCCAGTCTCTCTGGCTAGTTTCACTGGTTTTCTTGAGTCAAAAGTAACAGACCTAACACGCATATCTATTTCCTCTCTGGGTACCAGAAGCTAAACTGGATTGTTAAGGCATTTAGCAAGTAAAAAATGGGCAAAGTGTGTCAACACTATCCTGGTGCTTCAGAAGCATGAGCTAGCCTTTATCATAGCTCAGGAAGTATCCTAATTTCAGACTTGACCAAACACTGTTCTCTTTCAATAATCAGGGAAAAGGTTCAGCCATGTAAGCAGTAGTTTGACTAGTGGATGATTAGATCTTGGAGCTCTGGAAATTGACACTGAACAAGGATGGGACTCTACAATGGTGCTGGTCTTTTCCCTATTTAAGCCAGACAACCCAGAAAAAAATGGCATGCAAAAAGCCTAGGAAGAGAGTGTGAAATGGCCTAGAAGAGGGCAAACTTCTACTTATATTATTCTTCTCAACAACAACAACAACAACAAATTTATTCTAAAAAGACCCTGGAATAAACTACAGTGACCAAACAAATAAGCAAACAAAGAGAAAAAACAAGAAAAGGAAAAAAGAAACAAAAGGAAGGGAAGGAGGAAGGAAAGAAGGCCAAATACATATTAACGCTGTCTTAGCTCATACTCTTGGATTTCTGCCTTCGACAACAACCAACCGAATATCCATTGATGGAGCTGGATGAATTTTCTCTCACCTGGTTCACCAAAGGAACAAGTAGAATAAAGCCTGATGGAGCTTGCAGGGCGACAATGGATTGAGATGGTGGCCCTTATATAGCTAACGTGTGGGTGCTGCCCTCTGTGGGATGGGCTGATTCATTTCAACCAAACCTAACCCCACCTCTGTCCACGATTAACTTCCCACTTCTTCACATTCTCATCTCTGAGATAATTGCAGAGAGGCTGGTACCAGCCTACTTTCCCAGATGAGGACATGTTGCAGGACGCTTTTTTTTAGGGTCATCCACTTCTGAAAAGCAGAGACTGTGTTTTAGAGGACATGTGTAGTTCGTTCCCTTTAGTACCTGCAAAAAGTTGCAAAGTGTAAGATGACTTGGCAGGTGTGCAATAGATGCTTATTTAATCGAAAATGAACCTGGGCCATTAAGCTTACCTAATTCATGTCTTTTTGCAATAATAATAACTACTATTTATTGAGAATTTACTATGTGCTAGATACTGTGGTGAATACTTTTTACGTATCATCTCCTTTAATCTTCACAACATTTCTGTGAGATTTTTATTGTATTTCATTTTACAGATGAAGAAACAGGTTCTAAGAGTCCTCTCCAAGGTCACACAGATTGTAGGTGAAGGAACTAGGGTTTGAACCTATATCTACCTTATCATAATCCCCTTTCTTTCAGCCATTATACTAGCTTACCTCTGTGTATCTATTACACACACCTATTAGGCGAAAATTATGCAATTTTAGAAGTGTCAGTTCCACCCAAAAACAAAATATATGAAAATGCAATAAAAAGAGTGTTATCAGCCAGGAAAAGGAAAAACCATATCCTCTGGCCCCGTGAAGGCTCTCTTCTAGGCTATAAAAATATGTTAACGGGCCATACCTGAAAGTAATGTTTTCAGAAGTGTTCAGGGTGAACTTAAGCGTGGTCCTTCTTCTTGGAATTTCTTGCATCATTCTGCTATCCATTGGTAATCTGGCAGCTTAGGCCCTAGACCCTTGGGAAAATGTCATTAACATACATAAAGGATGTCAAATATATTGCCTGAGGGAAGCAAAAATAATGAGAAAGCTGTATTAAGCACGGAGGGTCAGCTTCTCTGTACTTTTCCACCAGGTGATGATGCTGCTCTAATGCTGATGAAGATAGCAGCCGTCATTCATCAAGTGCCCAGAATCTTCTAGACATGATGTGTTCACATGCTTATATATCTATTCTTCACAGTAACCCACTGAGATCAGTGTTATTGTCATTCTCATTTTACAGATAAGGAAATGAAAGCATAGAGAAATTGGGAATAATTTGTCCAGAATCACACCTTGTGATTGTCCGCTGCTAAAGCCTGTCACTTAACCACACATATACCACATTTATGGGCACAATCAATTCCTGTTAGGGCACTCCGTTAGGGGAGCCATCTTATCTTATTCACCACACCATCTAGACAGTGTCTGGAACTTAGTTAACACTTAGAAAGTACCTGCTCACAAAATGGTAATGGATATACCACTGCTCTCATAGCCAGGGAGTCCCAGACGACCAAGACGACCACCTGGAAAGTGGTGTTGTCCCTTGGATATTATGGTCATTTTCAGTTGCATGCACCTTTTGGAATTGTGCTTGTTTTCATGGAGATGACTCTTGTGGCAGGAGGACTTTCAGACCCCCAGACTCCACACTGAAATAGATTTTTTTTTTAACTTTGTTTTTATTTATTTTAGGGGGGGGGTAATTAGGTTTATTTATTTTTATTTACTTTTTAACGGAGGTACTGGGGAATGAACCCAGAACCTCATGCATTCTAGGCATGTGCTCTACCACTGAGCTATACCCTCCCCCCTGAAATAGATTTTTAAAGCCATCCTTGCACCACAACTTCAGGATCCTAGTTTAGAACTTTGAAACTAGTTCCATAATTTCTCTGCTTTCAGCTCTGCCACTCACTCTTTTGTATTCTTTGTGTTCAGGTCTCTCATCCTCTTCTGATGTGCAGAGTGTACTACATAAAAGTATAGGCTTAGGAGTCAGAGAGATATGAGTTCAAATTTCAGCTCTGCCTTTTGCTCGTTGTGCTCCAGGAGCAATGAGCTAATCCTCTGAGCCTCAGTTTTCCAATATTTATAACACCTACCTGTCAGGTGTTTTATTAGGTAGGAATAACAATACATACCTCACTGGTGGAGATTACTTAAGGTAATTTGTGAAATTCCTTAGTACCTACTTGGCGTATAATAAATGCTTAGTAACCATATAATTATTGCAAGACCCTTTTAAAGTATCTTATAACATCTATCACAGTGTCTTACACATAGGAGGCGCTCAACCATGTTTGATCAAAATAAATTAGGAGCTAACAGTAGGCAGAAATCCTACTTATCTGTCAAAAGCATTGCCCCAGAAGATGTCATGATTTTTTTTAATAACAGTTTTATTGAAACAAACATACCATAAAATCCAGCCTTTTAAAGTGTATAATTCAGTGATTTTTAGGATATTCACAGAGTTGTGCAACTAAAACATAGTTTCATTTGTGTTCTTCAGTAAGTTTCCTCACTTCCCAACGCTTCAGTTTTCCCTCTAAAATAACCACAAAGTGTTCCTAGTGTCAGGGTATAAGTGGACAAATATCAGGTCATTTCAGCTGTAATTCTGGAGACCAGTTATGTTCCTACCAGAGGCCCAAACACTATTTGGAAAGGAACCAAAATGATGATTTCTAAGGATCTATTTGATAGTCTCTGCAGAGGATTTTGCCTGCATGGGTCCTGAAAGGTGGTTTAGTTCAGTGAAGCAGAGGCCCAGAGTCATGAGCGAGGGTACGATCTCAGCTGTACCATTTCCCTGGGTGTGGACCCTCTTCTTGCTCTGTTCTACTCATCTCTTTACCCTCTGCACATCCCACATCTACACAGCTCTCAGTTCTCAGGAACTACCAGACTCTTCGATTTTAGGTCCATTTTGTGAAGCTTGTGCACTCAGCAGATTGATTGTCTTGAGGGGTAAGCAATACCTTAGAATATTAAAAACAACTTTAATTGTGTCTGTAAAAGTCCCAGCTTTTGGTTTTTCCACTGGATACTAGCTGAGTTTTGTTTTCATATCTCATCCTATTCAAGGGGGACCTTCTCCAAGTTTAAGTAGTCTGCTTTAGCTTCCTGTTACGTTCAAAGGGAATTCCTTAAAGGACTTAGCTTAGGGCCTAAATGAGCCCATGCCTATCACAGGAACTAAATGTTTTCACTGTGCTGGGACTGTTAGGACCCCCTATTTTGGGGGTTTTCAATGAACTCAACTTAGAGCTGATACCTGAAAGTTGATCCAAGGACACTGATGTCTATTAAATGCCTCTTTTCTCTAAAAGCAATTTACAGAGCTATTTTTGGCTCATAATATGATGCAGTAGGAAGAATACTGACTTTGCAGAAGACTGATTGTTTTTTGTATTACATCTCCAACGTCTACCACCTAGGTTACCTTGGGCAATTTTCTAAATCTGAGTCTCTTTCCATACTTATGAAATAAGGATAATGTCAGACTCGTGAGAATTAAATGAAATAATATTAGGATAATGTTGACCACATGATAAGAATTTAATATATTTTATTTCCTTTCCTTCTTATTTTCAAGTTGAATCTGATTAGTATAGTGTTATCAATAGGTTTCGGGGCTGATGGTTCTTGGAGATGGTTCTTAACCCTGTTCCCTCCTAGCATTCTCTCTTCTTAGGTAAAATCAGAGGCCATTTGAGTTGAACTGTTGGAACCCAGCTTTCAAAGGAGCTTAAATTTTCTATTATGAAAAGTTCACAGGGAAGATGGAACCATTAGCCACACCAGCTGAGAGTTCCCCCACCCCCAGGTCCCTTCCTCTTTTCCCCACATCATTGTTACTGTCTCAAGATTCTTGTACTAGAGCAGCAGTCTCACAGAGAGACGCCTCCTGATGCACCCAGGCTTTCGGTCGGTAACACGAAGACTCAGTGACTTGCTCCGTCCTGATCTAACTGAGATGTGCCATCTGGGGTGTCCAGATGCTTGCTGGAATCTACTCAGGGCCATTTCTGAAGGCTGAGTCTCAGAAGCACAAGTGATTTTTGCAGCCACGATATCAATAATTGTGATGACAGTATGAAGAAGAGGTTGCTGTCTGATGGATTTAGAAACTTACTGGCTAGATCAGCCTGGCTGAAGAGGAAGGAACTTGGGTTAGCTCTGTAGCTCTATGATTCGCTAGATGATCTAGAATTTGTATTCTGACAATTTGCAAGGCATGATTATTAAGTAAGGCAGGAGATTTTTTTTTCCTTAAAACAACCTAGAAATGGTGTAATCAAAGTAGTTTCCCATATACATATATATGCTCAAAATGTTAATGGGAACTCTTTCTTCAAAGCATTAAGAGCATTACATGCTTTTAAATAACATTTGATAGGTGAAAATACTGGCCAATAAAGCATGAATTTGATTTTTGGAATCATTTGTAAGCATTTGAACCAAGTTTGGTAACAGAGAATAACTTAAGAAGTTTTTTTCAAAAGGGAGTCCATTGTTAAGTATGAATTTAAAGTAACCAGACTAATTTCTTCAATCCAGTGACTCAGCGATTCATGCTACTTCAGTGAGCATTTTTTGTGGACTTGCTATGTTCCCATGACCCTTTTCTTTGTGTGGATGTGCTTCCAATGATGAAGCAGTCCAAGATTGTATGAAATAGAATCATGGAAGTCAGATCCGGATTGAAGCTTGGCCTGGGGTCTGGGTATCAGGAAAACTGCTGAAGATTTGTGTATGCATCACTTTTACCCGCCCCACCCCCATCCCCACCCCGCCAGACGCTCACTCCTCTCTACGCATACTCCCACCCACAGTTAAAATACATTATTGAAAAGCAATAATATGCAAGACCCAGTACTTGTGTCTTCAATGAAAGTGTCTTCAATGAAATTATATTGGCTTGGGATGATTTATGAGCCTGGAATTTTCCATCACTCCCTTCTAACAATCTTGGCACTCTCCCGTTTAGAAGGGTATTGAGGATTTGCCATCTGGGATTACCTAGGATACCGTGTGCATGCATGTGCACACATTTACACAAGTACATAGATGTGTATATACACCTATCCACCCTCTTCCCCAAATCATTACGTTTTAACGAGGGACAGACTTGCTCTAAATATCCATCCAGTAAAGCTGATTTTTCATGCCTTATGAATGAGGAGAAAATTGATAAAAATTGTATCTTGGGCTGCCTAGGATGACATCTTCGAATAGCACTAGGGAAAAATAAATCCAGGATCTCTATGAGTTATAGCTATGGGGCTTAGATTTAATTAATTGTGGTTTAATTAATTTTATTGATTGTTGCCGTTATCTAGGATAATTTTGTTTTCCCTTTTAAATTAGTTGTGTTTATTTTACGTATTGTAGATAAAGTCACTCCACCCATGTGCTAATTCCTTGCCTCTGGCGCTGATTAGGCTTCAGAGCCTGGGTCTTCTGGGACTGCTCAGTTTAGATCGCCTCTGAGCATTTGGACTCTAAGAGGAAGGACAGAAAAGTGGGATCTGGGGAAAAGCCACCTCTGCAGGGCCTTACTTCTTCTTCAGTGGGAAGTTGTCCTCCTTGGGGACTGGTGTCTTGATTTAGGGACACTCGGTCACCACTTTAGCAAGATAATTGCAAAAGGCAGAGAGAGTAATTATTTAATGTAATTATTATAGGGTGACTAAGGTCTCTGGATTGACCTTGTACTCTAACCCAACCGCTCCACTCCCTGCCCCTAGTTTTGTGCGGGTCAAAGACACTGGGAGCAGAATCTGCTCCCTGAGGGTCCAGGACCCCTGGCTGAGGGAGACCAGTAGTGAGCTTTTTCAGATGTTCAAACATGACATTCCACTGATTTCTGAGATGCATGTGGCTTGACAGGCAGCTATACTGTGGAGAGTGGGACCTTTGCTATAAGAGAAGAAGCTATTAGCCCAGACTTCTGCAAGGGCCTTTCTCGCACTCATTGCCTAAGTCGGGTCCACAGAGAGGAATTCAGAGTAGACCAAGCGTGGGACTCTTAAAGAAGTATGTTTAATGACTTCTTCCTAAAAACTAAAACAAAATCTATAGCCAAGTTGTTTAGAGTGATTGAGAGCATAAAACTTGGAATCTGATAGATCTGGGTTTGAATCCTACCTCTGCCACTCACTAGTTAAATGACATAATATTTCTGTAAATGTGAGGAATTTTCTCCATGGGGGTTGTTATAAAGTTTAAAAGAATTAAGTCAAGTGCCTGGAACAAAATAGCCATTCAGTAAGAGGTAGAAATTGCTGGGGTTTTGCCAAAAAAAAAAAAAAAAAAGATATCTTTTTTTTTTTTTTTTCATTTGATTGGAATACTGTATTTTTTACATCTCTTTTATGGATGATACCATCATCATGAAGGTTGCTCTTCATAATTTTGTTCTGAGAGCTAAAACCGTAAATCAGATGTACTCGGGATTAATCAGCATCTCCGAGCATCAAATACTGTACAAAGTGCCCTGTGATAGGTCTGCTTGGAAGAGGGTCTTGGTTTTGGCCCAGCTGGCTGCTGGGAAACACTGATTAAAGGTAATTATGATGCCAACAATCTTGATGCTATTTATGGTGATGATGACGATGATGATAATGACACAAACTCTATTCATAATGGATATAGCATCCTCAGATGAGAACGTTTATTTTTGCCCCAGCAGCTCAGAGCCTAGGTCCTAGGTTTGCCTGCAGGGTGCATCAATTGTCTCCTTTTTCTTGCATTCACACTGTGTTTGATCCACTGCCAGTAAGGGGGTCAATGTTGTATTTATCCTGCTTTTAAAATCTATAACCTTTCTTCACCTGGTTACACTCTAGCCTTTGGAAGCCCTTTCCTGGTTGTATGTGGTTCGCAGCCACTCACCCTCAACAGGAAGGCTTACTCTTCCCAAATATTAAGACCATGGATTCTTTTGGGGCTTTATAGATAGAAAAATCCTTCTGTCTCTTCTCTTTCATAAAGAAGCCAGAGTCCCAGCAACCTCTAATGGATTATGGATTTATGGACTTCACTGCCTCTTGCCCTCCTACCCCTTAGAATTCTTATGGACAGGTAGGTCTGGGTGGTTCAGATTGGTTTAAATGACAGGGAGACATCAGCTGACTGAGGTATATTCTGCAGCTTTAAAAACTGCCTCTACCTGCATGTAAAGCTAAGCTTTCAAGTTCAGCTGCTTCTGTCTCCTGCAAGTTGCTCAAGGCTGCCAGTGGCTGGAATAGCAAAACCCAACCCACCTCAGGGCTGTATGTAAAGCCAGAGGGAGGCTGAGTCAGGTTCATGCCAGCCAAATTCAGATCCTGCCTGCTGTAGGACTGGTGCCCTCACCTGTTAGTGCCACAACCCAGCAATCTGGGGCCTAGGCGAAGCTATTTGTCAAACAGCAACGTGAGTGATAAAACAGGCTACGATGTCTATTTTGCGAATGGTAGTGAAGAGAGGGCCTTTTATATATTAATTTAAATACAGATTCTGTGACCTCCGCCCTAAGAAACTCAGAGGTTGGCTGCTCTAACCCACATCTACACCAAGCCCATGACAGAGGACTGTGCTTTAGCTCTTAGCCAATTTGAAAACAGTCTCATATGCTTTAATTCTTATACCCAAGAAATATTCACAGGAGCTGATATGTGCTGGACCATCACAAAAGGAACAGGTGAAAAAGTATCAAACACACTCAGTGAATTATCCATTCAAACAAAAACTGATATGTTCATATATTCAGAGTGATGCACAATACAATTGATGAATATCTGATCCATTTTGCAAAGTGAGAGAAGCCAGGCTCAGAAGGCTGAATTCTCTGTAATTGCATCTATATGACGTTCTGGAAAAGATGAAGCTATAGGGACAGAAATCAGATCAGTTGTTGCCAGAGTCTGGAGCTGGGGGGAGCGCTTGACTACAAAGGGACATGGAGGTTATATTTTTTGATAATGGGACTGTTCTATATCTTGATTATGGTGGTGGTTATACAGCTATTTGCATTTGTCAAAGCCTGCAGGGCTGTATACTAAAAAGATTAAATTTTAGCCTATGTAAATTACATCTTAATAAAAATTTTAAAATAAATTTAAAATAATAAGACCTTCTGTGGCCACTGTTTAATATCACATTGCCTTTCCAGCACTCTCAGTTTCGTTTCCCTTTGCTTTATTTTTCCATGGCACTTATCACGGTCCAACACACTATATAATTTACTTACCTGTTGTGATACTGCTGTTATGGTATGTGTGTCTCTCCCCCACCCTGGTATATAAGCTCTTTAAGGACAGAGCTGTATCTGTGTTATTTACTGCTGTGTTGCACATACCTAGAACAATGCCTGGCACATCACAGATACTCAGAATATTTGTTGGATCGATTAACAAATTAGTGAATAATTTAGCGTCAGGAGATCTGTGTTTGTCCTCCACCCTCTCCTAGTTGTATACCCTGGATAAACTATATAAACTCCCCTTACTCAGCTATCGCTTCTATAAAATGGGGTGATAACATACACTTTACTTACTTCAACAGACTTTGTGAGGATAAAATGGAAAATTTGTAAAAGCTTGTGATAAACTCTATAGTATATTCATTAATATTATCATTATGATTATTACTTTTAAAATTCCACACCATATTTAATTTCTTTGTTTACTACTTTCTTTTCTTTTCTCCACTTATGTAACATCTATAGTCCTAGGCCTACAACTTGGCCCCCAGTCTTACATTGATCTAATTATTTAAAATGTGAAATGTTTTGTCAACCCAGCGAGATTTTAAGACAGTGGGAACTATAGTTCTGTATCATGTATTTTAAATTCTTACTGATAAAGTGATTTTGTTCTTTTTATTCATTCAATCAAGGAATCGACCAGTGCAAGGGCCCCAAGGTAGAATGTGCCTGGCAAGTTCAGCGAGCAGCTGGGAGGCCAGTGTGGCTGGAGCAGAGTGAGTGGGAGGGAGAATGCTCGGAATGTGTGGTCCACACCTTTAGGCCTTAGATGTTGGCTTTTACTTTAATGAGATGGGGAGTTAATGTCAGGTTTAGAACAGAGGGGTGACCTGAATTCCTTTTTGAAAGCTTCTTTCTACCCACTTATGTTGAGAATAGACTGTGAGGGGCCAAAGGTCGACTTGGGGAGACCAGTTATGAAGCTATTGCAGGAATGCAGGCAAGAGATGATTGTTAAATACATAATTATGTTTGATCCAGTTTATCCTTATTTATGTAAATAAAGAAACAAAGGAAGAAAAAAATCTTTTGTCAGTTCACGTGTTGTCAGGCTTAGAAAACATGATCACCTTACCCTACTGTCTAAACACCTACCATGGTAGAAATAATACGTGCTGAGAAATGCTTCTGAGTTGGGGGATTGGAATTCTTGTACTACGAGGACTGAGAGCTGTGCAGCCCTCTTGAAGAGTCTAAAATCATCTTGCTCTGCTCTTTGGACCTGTGGGCAGAGACGCACCTGGGGCCTTTTCCAGCCGGAAGTTTTAGTTGTGAGACAGAGCCACCTAGGATGATGTGCCCGCACACCCTCCCCGTCTCCTGCTGTCACTGCTCTGCGTTACTGGCACCTGTCAGGGGCACTCGCTGCAGTGCACGGAGACTTCTGTGAGCGTGCCCGTGCCCATCCCAGCACGGGCCCGGGCCCGTCCCCGGCCAGCGTCCTGCCTGCTCACTGGGATACAGCTGTCTCAGTATCTGGAAACTTCATTTCCCGAGGAAATTCAGACTTCTAGGCAGCAGTGAATGCCTCACCAGAAGTGAGTTTTTTCGGTTAATAGCGCAAGGTCTGAAGCAGACTAGATTTGGATTTGAGTCTGCTTTCTGCTCCTTTGCTGTGTCACCCGGGAAGGTGATTGAGCTTCCCTGATCTTGAGTTTCCTCAAATGTAAAATTGAGACTCATCCATTCAATTGCTCATTGACACCAACTGTGTTTATGAAGCATGAGCTGGGCATCGTGCTAGGGGCTGGGGATACAGCGGTGAATGAATAGACATGGTCTTTGCCTTCAGAGCATTTACAGTATAAAGGATAGTAGTAAGAAGTACCTCACAGTGTCATTCTAAGGTTAAATAAGAAACTTGTGTGTGTGGATACCTTGGCTTGTCTTCCCTGCTGCTACCTTTTCATGGAACTGTCCATCCCTTCTGAGCCCTCTCCACGGTTATTTGGTCCCGGTTTTCTGCCCTATCAAGCTAGCCAGTGAGTACCTTTCCTTGGGATTCAGTATTAGCACTATATAATTCCATTTTTAGTCTCTGCCCTGTGTGTTAAGTGGAGGTGATATTAACTCCAGAAGTACAAACATCCTTGTAGCTTGGGAAAAACACTTGGAGAGAGAATAATGAAGCAGGGAGCAGAGGCACAAAAAAGTCTGGAGACAAGAGATGACAAAAATCCTGATGGTATGGTCCTCCCTGGCTCCAGTTCATTGCTGAGACAATTGTATCCCTGCCCTTGGGCCTGTGACACGCCCTCGTAGTTTTATCTATGCCGTCATTTTGTTTAAAGTAGCTCAAACTAGTCTCTATTACTCCCAATCAGTTCTTGCACACCGAAGGCACTCAAGTGAAAGCTTTTATAATTATCGTTCAAGAACATGCAATTCCCTTGTATTTCTTCTATCCCCCCTCCACACACACACACACACACACACACTTTGTGCAGAACATGACTATCTCTCCAATTCTGATCTGCCCCCAGTTCTGGGCGGTGCCCTGGAGAGCTCCGTCTAGATGTCTTGTGGAACCATCCCACCCAAGCCTAACACGCTTACCCCATCCACTCACGTAGCTTTGCGCACTTCTTCGGTCTGCCGCCTGTAAAATCACTCACCTGGTTGCTCAGAATCCGGGGAGTTGTCCTAGACTTCTGCTCTCTCATTTCCCACATCCAGTCATTCAACAAGTTGTCTGGATTTTGCTTTCTAAACACCTCGTCAGTGCCTCCTCTCAGCCCCGTGCCCCCTGCTGCCATTTAGGTCGTATCATCCCTCCCCAGCATTGTCGGTCCGTATTCCTCCAGCCTCTTGTTTAACTATTGGCGAAAGACAAGAGAGTGGCTGTACTAGACCATATATGCATAAGACAATTAAATATTGTTTTGCCTTATTTGGGAAGACTGAACTATTGCATCACTTTTTTTTAAAGTTACATTTGATTTTAAAAAGAAGGACTTAGAGGAGACTGAGGAGCTGTGCCAAGTCCTGTTCCAACATTCTATTAGTACACATGATAAAATACCTTTCTCCTCGGTGATACGTGTAGGCAGGGAAATTCCATTGGGAATGGGAATGGAGAGAAATAGACAATTGATAAGTGAATAAACATATGATCTGACAGATAGTGATAAGTACTGGGAAGAAAATAAAGCAGGGTAAAGAGGACTGGGAGTTGAGGGTGTGAGGTGTGTTTTATATGTGGTGTTCAGGGAAGGCCTAACTGATAAAGCGACATTTGCGCAAAGGCAAGAAGGCAGTGAGGGCTCAAGCCACGCTCCCGGGCAGGGGGAGTTTTCTAGGCAGAAGGACAAAGGTAAAGGCCCCGTGTTAGGAGCCATGTGGTGCATTTAAGGGACAGCAAGCAACCAGGTGGTTGGAGTAGAGTGAGCAAGGGAGAGAGGGATAGGAGGATGAGTTTAGAGAGGTAGTGGAGGCAAGACCTTATATTATAAAATAGTAGTTGGGTAGGAGAGTTTTGAGGTGTAAGCTAGCTCAAGCTTACAGCTTGACCAGGAACAAATAAAAAAGCGATTTGGTGGTTGTCGGGGGGGGGGGGGGAATGCATCAGGGGGATCAAGAGGTACAAACTTCCAGTCATAAAATAAACAGGTCAGGGGGTGTAATGTACAGCATAGAGTCAATAACATTGTCTTGCAAACTTGAAAGTAAATAAGCAAACCTTAAAAGAAAGTAGATCTTAAAAATTCTCAACACAAGAAAAACACTAGTTTTGTAACTTCGTATGGTGACAGATGATAACTAGACTTATTATCATTTCACAGTGTATACAGATGTCTAATCATTGTTACACCTGAAACTAATGTAAGTTGTATGTTAATGATCCTCCAGAAAGGCCCTATTTCAGGATATGTGTGGTAGACCAGGTCGACGGAAGACAGAGCGTATGCCTGGCGAGCCTAGGCCAACACATCCTTATTTGGCCCATAATTGGGATAAAATAGATGGAATGGCAATAAGAGAACAACTAGGAAGAGAAATCAGATTTTAGTGCAGAGCCAGTCAAGTTATTATTACCATGTGCTTATTATGTGCCAGAAATATACTGAGCCCTTTAAGGCAGTATTTCTTGAATCCTTGCTATTATTACCCCTATTTTGTAGATGAGTTACAGAGAGGTTAAACAGCTTTCCGCAAATCAAACCAGGCTGTAACTTCAGGCAGTCTGGCTGCAGTCTGCACTCCTGATCACAACAGCAGGCAGCCTCTCTGTTTGGAAGAAGGGAAAGGCTGGCCGCTAAAGAAGATTCAGAAACCCAGCTTCTGAACAACTCAAGTAAATTAGGTCCCCACCATGTGCCCAGCACTAAGTAGGACTTATTTGTTAAGCTAGACAAAGTCAAACGCTTTAAACTCTGTCACATCCTAGTAATTTGCTAAACTCTGTATACAGCTGGCTTTGGAGCCTGAGGCATGATATTGCCAGTGGTGCTGTAAAGAACCTTCTTGTTCTCTAAACAACTGGCTGAGTATGATCACGATGAATCACTACTTAGGAAGGTGTTAAAGAGGATCCAGGATCAGCCCTGTGATGTATCCAAATTGCATACCCATTGCCTGATTCCTTATTGGTGAGCACTGCCAAGAATGCAAGGCTTTTGTCTGAGGTGACAGCATCCAGTTATGTGGGAGCGTTGTGGCAATGATGGCACCCAAGAAGAAGCCTGCTCTCAAGAATGCAGGAAGCATTTTAGGTTGACAGGCGCCAAGCATCCAAGGCAATGGTGTCTGAGGTGTCACCAGCTGTTTTGCCAAATGACAATGCCAAGGAAAACAGAGTTGAATGGAGGCCAGAATAATTAAATGTTTCTTCCTTTCAAAGAGGGTGCGGATAGCTCTATCATCGCTAAGCTTGGTATACCCATTTGGTTTTGATTAGGAAACGAGAGCCAATATGAGTGTTAAGGGGATGAGAGATTTGATGTTATCAGTTAGAGATTATGTGAATGAGGGTGGAGCTGAGAGAATGAGGGCTTTAGAAAATTGGAGAAAAAGTCTAAAAGCTATCACGTCTGGCCACTTCAACCTCCTTGAAATAAAGGCTTCCTCTTTGGTCCCACCTTCCATGTCTCTTTCATTGGCAGACTGCAGTGTGGCACTATATAGGAAGGGGTTCTGGGAAATGTTGTTCTCAGACTTGGAAAAGCATGGGATGGTGATGGTGTGATGTTTGTAGCAGGCAATGTGGCAAACCTGGTATAAAATCTCCAAGAAAGCAAGGATCAAGTGATGAAGAGAGAAATCCACCAACTGTTCTCACCAGTATCCTCTACTTTTTGACCTTCATCCCTCTCCACTTGCTGCTCAGAATCCCTCTTTTGGACCAGTCTTACCATCTACACCCTCCTCCTGTCTACATATAGGGGACACCACTCTACTCTAGATTTATCCCAGCATGTTTTTTTCCAACCCTGGTAGCTTTACCACTTTCATTGAGCTATAAATCAAACACTAATTCATTCTCTATTTTTAGAGAAAATAATGATCACTTCTTAATTTCTGTCATGCTTTTAGAAATTTACCTCCATCTGCACTCCTCCTGACCTCCTCACATTCTCTTACAGTGGGAAAAGGGTCCCAACGCTGGTCCAAGGCCAATCCTTGAGGTCCCAGACCCCATCTTCTCCCATCCTCTCATGGAACTTCCTTCCTCCATCTGTCCATCTTGCTTTTTCTCCACAGTATTTCCTTTCTCTGCTTAGCAGAAAAACATGCTCAGGTCTCTGCTATCTTGAAATAACTTCTTCCTTGATCTCTGCAGTGTGAAGCTTTTTGAAAGAACAATCTCCCCTTGACTCTTCTTCTCCTCCTCCTAATTTTGCTGCATCCATTTTGGTATGACTTTGACTCCTTTTTTTGCCACATTCTACTGTAATATTAAAATCAAGGTCACTCTAATTGCTAAATTCAATGGCCATTTTCAGTTCTGACATTTTCTTGGTCTCTCTGTAGCGTTTGAACATTTCACAGCTCCATCCTTGACACTGTCTCCTCTCTTGGCTCCTGACAGACTGCTATCGTCTAATTCTCTGTTATTCTTTCACAATTCATTGTGATATTATCTTCCTTCCCTCATGAACACTTTAAAGATTGTATTCCCCTGTGTTTCATCTGAAGTCTTCTTTTCTTTATCTGTACATTTTTTTATGGCTTATTCATATCCCTGGCTTTGACCTTAACCCAATTTGATTATCTTCCTTTGTAATTTTTTTTTTCTGGTGGTGATATACTTTGATTCTTTTCTCTTTATCTTTTTTTGTATCTGCTGTAGATTTTTTCTTTGTGGCTGCCATGAAGCTTGTATAACACTTCTTATTGTTGTAACAGTCTATTTTGAGTTGATTACAACTTAAATTCAACCACATACAAAAAACTCTGCACTTTTATACCCCCCCTCCCACACACTATGTTATTGATGTCACAGTTTTCCTTCTTTTTATATTGTGTGTCCATTAACCAGTTCTTGTGGTTGTAATTTTACTTAATACTTTTATTTCTTAACTTTTATACTAGAGCTGGAAGTGACTTACACACCACCCTTAAAGTACTTTGTTATTCTGTATTTGTCTTTATACTTACCTCTGTCAGTGAGATTTATACTTTCATATGCTTTCATGTTGCTGTTTAGCATTTTAAAAATTTCAGCTTGAAGAGTTCTCTTTAGCACTTCCAGTAAGGCAGGTATGTGGTGATGACTCCCTTGGTTTTTGTTCATCTAGGAAAGTCTTCATCTTATCTTCCTTTTAAAAGGATAGTTTTGCTGGGTATAGTATTCTTGGTTGGCAGTTTTTTTCCTCCTTTCAGCACTTTGAATATATCATTTCATTTGTTTCTACAAAGTTTCTACTGAGGAATCCGCATATAGTTTCATGGAGTAAATCCCTTGTATGTGACAAGTCACTTTACAATTTAATTATCATGTGTCTAGAGGTAGACCTCTTTAGATTCAATCTATTAGAAATTTTGGGGGCTTCAAGAATTTGAATGTCTATCTCCCTCCCTAGATTTGGGGAATTTTCAGCCATTAAAAAAAAGTTAGCTTTTTTTCCTTTTATCTTTCTTTTCTCCTTCTGGGATTCCCATAATCTGTATGTTGGGTTGCTTGATGTCTCATAAAGTCCTATAGACTTTCTTTAGTATTTTTCATTCATTTTTCGTTTTTTCCCCCCTGACTGGGTAATTTTAAGTGATTTGTTTTCAAACGTACTGATTTTTTTGTTTAGCTTAATCAAGTCTGCTGTTTATGCTCTGTATTGAAATTTTCAGTTTAGTCATTGTGTTCTTCAGCTCGACCTTCTCTTTGGTTCTCTGTTATGGTTTCTTTCTCTCTGTTGAACTTCTCATTTTTGTTCATGTATTGTTTTTCTGATTTTGTTTAATTAGCTATCTGTGTTCTCTTGTAGCTCACTGAGCATCTTTCATATGATTATTTGGAATTCTTTGCCTGGCAGTTTGTAAATCTCCCTTTCCTTAGGGCCGGTTACTGGAGCTTTATTTCGTTCCTTTGGCAGTACCATGGTTCCCCAGTTCTTCATGATCTTTATAGTCTTGCATTGGTGTCTGCACTTTAAAGGAAGTAGTCGCCCCTTCCAGTCTTTGCAGGCTGGCCTCAGCAGGGAAAGCCATTAACCAGTCAGCCCTGCCAGAGATTCTGGGCAGGCCAGCTGGCAGCATCCATTGGTAGGCCTGCTATCAGAGTTACAAGTGAACAGGCCTGATACTTGGGTCTGCAAGCAGGCAGTTCTGGTGCCAGAGGCTGTAGATGAGTGAATCTGGTTCCAGGGTCTATGAGTTAACCTGGTGCCTGAGTCCATGGTGATAAGCCTGGAGCCAGGGTCTGGAGCGGCTGGCTTGGCAGCAGGATCCACTGGAGTGGATCAGTAGTGAAGCTGGACTCTCACTTTGCTCTCTTTTCCCCACAGGAGAACTCCTGGGCCAAGGGATATCTCTTGGCCCTGCACGGCATGGGTTGCAGGGAAGGGTGATGTGAGTAAAGTGATACTGTCCCTCCTACCTTCTTAAACGCATCATTTCTAGGTTCTATACTCCTCCCAGATGCTGTAATCTCTCACCTGGATTCTGGAACCCTCATGAGGATATTTTTGTCTGTGGATAGTTGTCAGATTGGTGTATTGGTGTTTCTGTAGGAGGATGAGGACTGGAACCTCTTGTTTCACCAACTTGCTAATGTCATTCATCCACCAGCAATTTGATTATGATTGATAAATCTATCTCATGATATTGTATGAGGCAGGATAAGCTGTTGTAACAAAAGACTAAAAATTGAATGACCTAAAGAGCAATACATTTATTTTTCTATCATGTAAACAGCCTAAGATTAGTGTTCTAGGTTAGCAGACAGCTCTAATACATACAGGGACCCAGGCTAATGGATGCTCTGCCATCCTCAGCTTGTGATTTCCTGTGTCATTCTAGTAATTACCATTCCAATCAGTAGCAGAGGGAAAGAGCAGAAACTGTGGGACAAGGATTTCTTCTTAAACAAGTGAGAAAGAATTTGCACACCGTGCTGTTGGTCATAGCCACATCTGAGATACTATTATGTGGAAAAAGGAGAAAATGGGTCCTGGTAGACAGCTAGCAGTCTCTTCCACAAATATCAACAAGTACTAAATGGATTTCACGATTTACTGCTATTTCAATTTTCTCTTCTTCCATAGTCTTTTTCTCTGTGTATCACAATCTCCTCCATTGCGTTTACCAGAAACACAAGAACCATCCTAAATTTCACTCTCTCTCACTTCCCAAAGTGAGAAATTCCCATCAAATACTGTCAATCCTGGTGTCTAAATACTTCCTTGAACCATGTCCTCCTTGTCCCCACTGCCACCGGTTTCTTACCTGGATTTCTGAAACAGCTTCCTAAAGTGATCTCTACTCATCTCCAGTCTTGCCGCCATCTAAATAATCCACTTCCCAGACTCCAGAATTAAATTTCTAAAGTACGAATTGAATCATAGGACTCTCAGTTCCTCCAGTAGTTACTCAATACTGTTTGGATAAAATCCAAACTTATTTGTGTGGATTAGGAAGCCCTTCATGAAGAAACACTCAATAAATATTCATTGAATGAACTGAATGATTCATTGAAATATTCATTGAATGGCTTAGCCCTTGCCTACCTCTCTGGTCTTGTCGGCTACCACACCCCGACATCTACCTGTGTACAAACATATGGAAGTTCTCTCAGTTCTCTGTACCTGCCATGTTGTTTCACCCCCCCATGCACCGCCGGAGCTGCGCCGTCAGCCTCTGATGTCCTTCCTGTATTCTCTTTCTCCCATAAGGTTTAATTAGTTCAAGTGTCATTAGTTCAGATATTCCTTGTCTCTTAAGAAATGAAGAAATGTGTATGTATAGTATAGCTCTTGTCATAATCTGCTTTATTTTTTTTATTTTTTATTTTTTTAAGGGAGTGAGGTAATTAGGTTTCTTTTTTTATTTTAATGGAGGTACTGGGGATTGAACTCAGGATTGTGCATGCTGGGCCTGCACTCCACCACTGAGCTATACCCTCCCCCCATAATCTGCTTTAAATTGGTCTTCATGAGCATGATTCAGCATCTACTTGTTAAGTGTTTATCATGTGCCAGCCACAGCCCCTGATGCCCTCATGCAGCGTGCAGTATGGCAGGCAAATTGATACTAAATAGTGCACAAACATAAAATATGAACTGTGAGTTCTCTAGAGAAAAACTGGAGAACACTGGGAGACAGTGTTACAGGGACACTGAGTTTAGACAGGGCGTCAGGGGCCAGGGAAAACCTCTAAGTACATTACATTTAAGCAGAAACCTGCAGTCTATCTTTGGTACTTGCTGTTGTCACTTTCTTACCTCCACTTACTTCTCAACCCCCTGCTTTAATCCTTGCCCCGGGGGATTCATGTGTATGTTGCTCCCTTTGCTTCAAATGACGCCCTCTGCTGGGGGGGGAAATCCTCCACATTATGTTTGAGATCCAGTTTCAGCCTCATTTCCCTGTGTGAAAACTTTCCTGCCCCTCCAGGCAAAATTAGCCATTTCTTCCTCATTTTGAATCTGCCTCTGTTACAACACTAATCACCTTGTACGTGAGCTCGAGAGGAGAACCTATCCTATAGTTTCTGTAACCTTCTGCTGTCTTGCTCCCTGAGAAACCTGAGGGGATTTTATGTGGTCTAAAAGTCCCTGCTGCCTTCAGACACACCTCTTATGACATGGTTTTGAATCCTAATGATTTCTTGTTTAAATGTATTTCATCTTACCAATATCTTGCACAGAATAAGTCACCCTTAGCTAAATTTAATTCCAAAGGTGTGGTCTAGCTGCATAGGATAGAGGAAGATCATTACTTCCATTATTCTAAAGCTGAGCTCCTAAGGCATCCTTAGACTGCATTGCTTTGAGGGTGCAATTGTATGGCAGGATGAAATCATACTGGGTTGGCTGTGGGAGAGTAACTACTGCTGAACAAATTCAATCTCATCCTACAGGGGTGCTGCTAGTTTATTGGACTCAAAGAAGGAATGTTACATCTGCCCCCTTTAAGCTTCTTGTTTTATTCAGCTCATCAATACAACCTGCTAAGATACGTATGTATTTTTGAAAATCATTTCTGACTTGAAAGTAGTTTCGAACCTTTCCAGTTTTCTGTCATCTGTAAATTTGCTTGACCTGTTTAAGAAATCAGCATTCAAGTGATTAATAAAGATGTTAATTAGAATAAGATGTGGCTAGAATGCTGGCATGACACTATCCACTTTCCTAAGAGAGGTTCTGTTTCATCAGCCATCACCTTCAGTCTTGGCAATTGTAATGACTGTCCATACATCCAAGATATTATAAGAGATCTGGCTAAATGCCCTGTTGAAGTTCAATGACATACCTTCTCAGCATAATAGAATAATTATGATGTATGTTTAAATTAGGAATGAAAATACTTTTACTGGGCTAAAATGGAATGAACAATGAACATGGCTACAAGGCAGCACCAAGAAAGTAGCACCAGAAACTCAGAAGTGTGACATTTGGGAGCCGCCAGGACATTCAGTAGAAAAAATTGAAAGTAGAGAGATTGAGAAAACAGGCAGTGATAAGAATGGCTGTCAGTGGGACCATCAGAGGATATTGCAAAATGGGAATACAGGAATAACAGGAACAAATTAAAGGAAGAGACTTGAGCAGGCTTGTTACGTATCTTCCTGACTTTGGTATTGTAATAGCCCTGGAAATAAATAATGACGGCGTGAAGAGGTGGCTTGTCTGAAGGCTCACAGCTAGAGGTGGGTCTGTGGATTTAACCCGACTCTCTCTGACTCTAGAAAATTAGGAGTTGTTTTTTTTTTTTAAACTATACCAGGCTGCTTAGTCTCATGAGGATGTTTTTTAGGGGAATCTAGAAGGCTAATACACAGAATTTTTGTGGCTTCAGAGAGAACAATTCAGAATAGGCTCAGAGGAGTGGATTCTGGACTCAGTGAGAAGGGACTTTTCTTTAATGAATAAGAAAGCTAAGCCCCAAATAATGTTAACTTAGCCTTTTAACGTACGAGGCAAGTTGGAAACAGCAAGGAAAGGCTGAGTCACATTCTAGGTCCAGGACTAAAACCATGAGCCTCGTTAATAAGTTAGTGACTCGAGTTGAGCCCTGGGCTTGAGACAGATGGTCCTTCACAGCAACGTGAGGTTGGTGAAGAAGCAGGCGGTGCTGGCTCCAGGCCTGGGGGCACGCTTCCTAGACAGATCCTGGGGACTGAGCTGGCTCCAGAGGTGACTACTAAGGAGATATTCCTATGGTTGCTTGTTGCTTGTTTATAGATGAGGACATTGAAGGCCAAAGACATTAAACAACTTGCCCAAGGTTACATGTCACGTCCAATGTGTGGCAGAAGCGGGACGTGAACCCGGCTCATCTGGCTTCAGAGCCCTCTCTGGCCACTGGTGCTGCGTTGCCTCTTTGGGTGTCACCTCCTCTGTGAAGCCCTCTCAGACTCCCCATCTGGGTTCCCAAAGAGCTGTCATACTTTCATAACTATTCACATTGTATCTTTAATTACTTTGCATTGTTGTTTGTCCTTTTTGTTTGTTTGTCTTAACAAAAATTTTTTTTCATACAGTTGTGAGATCCTCAGGAGCAGAGCCGGAGCCTTGTATCCCCTCTGCACCAGCACAGGTGCCTGGAATTCAGTGATGCTCAGTGGAGGCTCACTAGGTAAATGTCTTTTGAGATAAGATTGTTGGTTTTAAGCGGCAGTCATCGACTCTGGCTCACTCAGGCAGAACAGCATTTTATAGGAAGGCTGTGTAGTGCTTTACAGACTCAGCTGGAAGGGTAAAGAGCGATAGTAAGAAAACAGACAGGAAACTAGGGAAGTGGGGCAGAGAAAAAAAGTCTTCAGGATTTGGCCGTGTGCAAAAAAAATGAGTTCTCACAGGTAAGACACTTAAAACATTATTAGTCACAGAGCAGGAGCAGAGCGCAGCAAATGCTGAGTCTGGCAGAGGAGGTCAGAAAGCAGACTGGGTAGGGTCTTGTGAATATTTCTCAGAATAAAGTCCTTGTTTGGAATTTGTTCTAAGGGCAAAGGGGAACCAATGGTGGCTTCTAAATGGGGCAAGAGAGGTGCTCAGTTCACGCAGGGTCTGTTTGTAAGTTGCCTGAGACCCATTTCAACACAAATGATTGGGACTCCTTGCTGGGAATGGAAGGGCAGGCAGGACTGGAAGGCGTCATTGGGCCCATGACCCCTGAGCGCAGTCAAGGACTCACACAAAAATCGCTGAAGAGCTTACATGCAAATCTTGACCTCAGCTTTCTAGAGGAGCATCTGAAGCCATGACTGCTAAGGTGACCCTCAGAGTCTGGAGGAGCTCATCAGGGAAGTCACCCCGGGGCAAGCAAATCATGAGCTTGGTTTGAAGGAGGGGGTCACAATTTGCCAATCCCCTCCTCTCACCAGTGAAGGAGGGAAGGTCCAGAGAGGGGGAGTGTCTGGCTGATGGTCACAGTGCGGAATTCCCAAGGCTGACTCCTCTGGCCCTTCCCCGCTGCGTTGTGTTGCTGCCCCGACATGACTCTCTTGGCTGCACGTCAGGCAGGACAGTTCCAGCATAGGTCCTGGGGCCATCAGGAGGAATCCGTCATGAAGCAGCCATAAATTCATCCACGAGACTTGAAGAGACCTTGCAGATGCTCTCCAACAATGCCCATGCGTGGGCAGGAGCTCTTTATGAGCTCCTCCGCAAGCCTGAAACCGCCTTGTAAAGGCCGAGGGCAGGGCCTGGAGGGGAGAAACTCCTGCTGCAGAACACGCAGGCGTCTGCCTGTAGGGCCGGGCTCCTCGTTGGCCGGAGCAAAGAGCTCGTTCAGGGAAACTCAAGTGGATTTAAAGAAACACATTTTTTTTCCTGACTTTAAAAATAATATATATTCATAATAGAAAAGTTGTAAAATGCAGAGAAATACAAAGAAGAAAGAAATAGCTCTCATAATTTCATGAGTCAGAGCTCACAATTCACTGCTAACATTTGGCTTATAGCTTCTCAGTGTTTCATTTCTGCATGTGTGTGTCTGTGTGGAGATGTAATGGATAAATATATATGTATACGTATGCATGTATAATATGTATCATAGTAAAATACATACAACGTGAAATTTACCATTTTAACCATTTTTAAGTGTCCAGTTCTATGGCACTAAATACATCCACACTGTTGGGCAACCATCCCCACCATCCATCTTCAGAAACTTTTCATCTTTCCAAACTGAAACTCTATACCCATTAAACACTATTTCCTCCCACCCCCTCATCTCTGGCAACCACCATTTTTTTTTTTGTCTCTATGAGTTTGACGACTCTGAGTACCTCATTTAAGTGGAATCATACAGTATTTGTCCTTTTGTGACTGGCCTGTTTCACTTGGCGTAATGCCCTCAAGACACATTCATGCAGCATGTGTCAGGATTTTCTTCCTTTGGCTGAGTTAACATCCCACTGGGTGTGTACAGACCACGTTTTGTTTATCCACTTACCCGCTTGAGTTGCTTCCACCTTCTGACCATTGTGAGTAATGCTGCTGTGAGCATGAGTTTACAACTATGTTCTGAGTCCCTGCTTTCCCTCCCTTCGGGTGTACACCCAGGAGTGGGATTGCTGGATCATATGGTAATTCCATGTTTTATATATTTAAAAAATTGATCATATACTCATAATTTTATATCACATTGTGAGCATTTTGTAATGTCATTATAAACTCATTTAAAACCTGATTTTTAAGGCCTGCCTAGTATTTACTCCATTATCGTGGCATCCTATTCTAAGATATTTTGATTATTTCTAACTTTTCACTGTTGCAATACGTCCTATACACAAATATTTGAATATATCTGATTATTTCCTTAATATGATAAACTCCTAGAGATGAGACCGTTGTCAAAAGGTAGGAACATTTTAAAGCTTTTGAAGGATATTCATAAATTTATTTTCATAGAGTTTGCTCCAATTTTCTGCCCTTCCAGTAATGTTTAGCTCTTCTTACCCTGATATTTATTTAAAAAAAAATTTCTTTTTGCAACCTGATATCCCAGGTAACTGGCCACCAACAGCACATTTCTGGTTTCCCATAAACCTTATCAGACCAAGTTGTGGGTGTACAGTTAGAAGGAGAATTTGGGAAGTATTATTAGAGGAAAAGAACAAACTTGTATAAGGCAGTTTCTTGTATGAGAAGGTAAGGGGCAGATGGCAGGGGTGGGACGGATAGGTGCAGGTGGGAGAGGGGAAGTCACAGGGCGCCATGTTTGCTGGGCGTCTCTGTGCTCTACATGCAGCAGTGATCCCCCAGCAGCTCCATAAGGGAGATACAGATGCTGATCCTCATTTTCCAGTGAGGAAGCTGAAGCTCAGAGAAAGCCCCAGTGCTAACGCTGTGTAGGTGGCAGGTGGCAGAGCCAGGGCTCAGCCCTAGCCTCTCTGACACTCTGACCCCAGGGACTGGCCTTGGCCTCTTTTCACTGCACCATGATGCTCTCAAGAGAAGCCTGGAACCCCGACATACAGGAGAGACAAAGAAGATGGGCAAGGCTGCAAAGTCAAAATGGAAAGGTATAGACAAATGGTATTGTTAGTTCTGACATCCAGGGGCAGGGGAGGGTTGTCGTTCTGTGTGAAGGGGATGACAGGTGCCCTGTTTGCTGGATGGTCAAATTCCCCTGTGAAGGCGTGTGGGTTTAGCACTTGAGGCACGCCACTGAACTGGGTCATCTGACTGATTGCAGCAGAGCCCACAAATCACAGCAGAGCCACCTGCAGGCCGCACATCGTCCTTGGTGAGGTGCTTACATAAGGGTGTAGAGCAGAGTGATCAGCAGCTTATTTTGTTGACAAGACTCTGGAGGGGAGGCAGGTGGCCAGAACCAGCTAAGTGAGAAAGACCAGGTCATGGGTGGAAAAGTCATAAATCTGTGGTTTACCCCAGATTACTACATTGCTGCTTAATTTGGGGATAAATAATACCCTATGTTATGTTAAGGTGTGACTTAATCTTTCATTGATTGTGGATAAGGAGGTGTAATTAAATTTTACAACACCCTTTTCATAAGACAAACACTTCAACAATATGCATGGCTACCAATCTTATCACAAAATAGGTGGTAATTAGAGCAGCGCGTTCCTGCCGGGTGTGTCATGGCGGACAGCAGTGGATTTTAGTCCTCTGTTTTCTGAGGGTAACTATGTGATGGTTGTGAGTAGTAGGCAGTGGAAAAGGTCCCTGATGAAATGACAGAGAGTGTTTTTTTGGGGGGAGGGCACTGCAGTCATTGCGAGCAGAGTCTCATTATAAACACATCTCTCCCTGCACCAGGGAATGAGGCCCAAACAGCCATTTTCAAGACCAGTGATAATTGCAGTAACGCCACCTGGAATCATACCAAGGCTAAGTGTAGGTTAGGGTATCCCAGAGGCAGACAGCATGGGCTTTTGTTCTCTGAGCTAAGAGTCTTTGGTTATTTCAATATACTTTCCATTATTTCTATTGATTTCATGTTAGCGCCTGGACGGAGACACTAGGTCTGGTTCATCTTATAACACGCCAAGCACAAAACTGGTGCTCAGCAAATTTGTAGTGATTTACAAATCAGCATGTAGCATAGCATCCCACTTTTATTATTTGCGATTATTTGTGTTTGGGATGAGGATTGAAAAGATAAGGGAGATTTCAGCCTGTGTACGCGCATTTTCCTCTGTGGATGGTGACCTTCCTTTGAAGACAAAAGAAAAATTGAACCCAAATGATGAGTATGTCATGATACATGATAAAATGTCTCATAAAACAAAAGATGGGTTTTTCTGGTCAGTGTGGCCCAGATTGTTCTAGTTTGTTAAACGTGCCTCTCTAAGTCAGATGCACGAGTTGAGGCACTAATGTTGACTGTGCTTTCCCCAGCCACACCCACCTTCCATTTCTCTGCCTGAATCTTGTGAAAAAATAAGCCAATTAGAGATCCACTCTCTCCCCTCTTCTTAGGTAACAGCCTAAAAATCCTGAGAGGGAGAGAAACGGACCAGTGAGAAACTGATTTTGCCCTGATGGACGGGATGGGGACTTGAGAGAGAAGAGGGGAGGGTTGGTGTTACATGGGTGCATTTGGAATAATATTCTGACATTCAGCCCTAACCCTTAGGCTTTTCTTTGAGGTAGAAATCTCCAGAGCTGAGCCACAGTTCACAGCAGCTGCTAAAAGCTACAATTATCTTCACAGGCAGACACCCCAACCTGTGAGAACCTTCTGTACTGGGTCAGAGTCCAGCTGATTAAGACCATTTGTATCTTCTCCTCCTTCTTCAAACATCCTTCGCTTTATAAACAGCTGGCCTTAAAGAATGCATTATTCAATTCTTAACATTTTTGAGTGCTTACCATGCCATGTGCCAGGCATACACATGTGTTTAGATGAGTAGATGTCTCCTCACAACTGCCATGAGGAGACGCCATTGCTTCTCCACTTGACAGGAGGGTCCTATGAGCGGCCAGGACAAGGGCGGGCTGCAGCCTTGGTCTCAGGGGCCCCAGGAGAGGTGCACACACTGCTGTTTTCTGACTTGAGGAGAGAGAGCCAAGGGACGCTTACGTCCTTACCTCTCACGTGGGCCGCTCCAGAAATACACCTTCCCAGGTGAGATAATCCAGCACCCGGGGGCCACCCCTGCCCAGTGGAGCCACAGCCCTGGCAAGAGGTCAAGTTCTACAGGGGGATCGAGGCAGGGCCTGCCCCAAACCCCATGCTGGGAGCCCATTTGTCAGTGGAGGTGGCTCTGTGAAGGGCACCCCCAGACAAACATGCACACATATACACGCCCCACTATCAGCCCTGTGCCTCTGAGCAGCCTGGGGTGGGTCACTGCGGAGATTTCAGGGCCACTTCCTCCAGGTGCTGCTGTGCCCGGGGTCACACTACTGAGGCTGTCCAGTGGTTTCTGGGTTTCTGACACCATCTCCCATTCCAGCGTAAGCAAATTTACTGCAGGAACTCCTGCAGAGGCTTGTCTTCACCACCACCAGGGGGCGGCAGTACAGCATTACCTGCCCTCCCTATGAACGGAAAGCACCCGGGGACAGAGGTTTGCTGGGCGTTTGGAGTGGACCTTCAGCCCTGGCAAGGCTGGGGCTGCTTCACACACAACAGACAGTATCACTGGAGCTTGTGAGCTTTGTAAAGGCCAATGAGATGTTTGAGTCAAAAATAAATTGATGTCATTCTATAGGAATGTCAGCTCCCCAACCCTAAATGTGACAAATTAAATTCTGTCACTCTTTAAAGATCCAGAAATGAAACTTCATGAACCTCATTCTTCGTTAAATTTAGTAATCATAGGAAATACTTACTTGTTAAGCAATTTTTAATAGGGTTTTCCCTCAAGAATATGCACCGTAATTGCAAAGAAATCAACACTAAAATCAGGTAAATGTGTTACTTGTAAGTAAATAATTTCAAAAACAAAACTATTCAAATTTGCCCCCAAAATGCAGTAAAAATTATATTTAAATGGCCTGTAGGTGCATTTTAATATGTTTGATATGAAGTGGAAGGATGATTTTTCCACCTTCAAAAGGAAGAGAGTCTACCTCAGGGGCTGTGAGCAAGGACATTCCGTTCCCAACTAGCCCTTGTACATTTTCCACAAGTTTTTCCTTTTGGATCTAACATAACATATACATCACGTACATTATTTGAAAGGATCAGCTATGTGGCAACTTTAAGAGACTGAGGAGGACCAGTAAGCCCTGAGAGAAGGAGGGGCGTGGCTAGGGATGAGGCAGGCTGGCCGCCTTAGTGACAGCCCTGTGTTCACGGGGGCCAGGACGCACACACAGGCCCCCAGGCTCCGAGTCTGAGAGGAGATCCTCCTTCGTGAGTGGCAGGCTCACAGCTGCCAAGCCCAGAGACCAGGGCTGACACTGATGATTTCAGTTCATCAATTTACAAGGAACATGAATATCGGAAGGACTAGTTACTCACCTGCTGGGCGGTGCCTTTTCTCCCACATGGACCCGTATCGTAATCAGAGTTGGTGGTCACCGACTTGGAGGAGAGTGCACTCTCTGATTTGGAGGTTAGTGGCATCCATCCAGCTATTCACCTGATGGAGGGCCATCACCACCGTAGACCTTGCCCGTCGGAGGTGGCCCTCTTGCCGAGACACGGACTGCATATAGGGGTCCAGCTTCATTGGCTTCATGACTTCCCTTTTCTACATTTGGCTGAATAACCCCCTCCCTTCTAAATGAAAGTGCACACATAAAAGTTGCAGTCAGATCCTGTTGGCTTAGACACCATTCTTTCTTTTTAAGTTTGACCCTGAATATGTCTGTGATTTGATCCATTCCAATGTTCAACATTTATAAGGAATCTCTATTCATTTATAACTAAAGCTTACGGGGTGGAGTGGATCTCACTGTAGCTTCCAGATCCACCTGGCAAGGCACAGGGAGGCTTAGAGGGGACGGGCGGCGGGCTGTCACCTCTCCACGACTCACTGTTGCTTGACTTCTCTTTCAGAACCACTTGTGCCTTTGTGTTTCCCCTGACTGTTCCAGGGTCACCCCCTTCCTCTTCTTGGAAGCTCCCTGAGAACCTGGATCCTGAGAATGGCCCATCCAGTCCCACCTCAAGCCCCCAGAGGAGATTCTGGCCATGAAAGAATGGAGCCCACTGCTGTCTTGGAATAGATTCTGTTCTCAAGATCCGTGTTCTCAGGGAGCTTCCAGGCCTGATTATAGTTGCTTTCCATAGTCACATGTCTGCACAGAGATTATATGAACTAATGTACATGAAAGAAGAGGTCAGGTCATTCCATTTTTTCCAACAAATAATCATTGAACGCTACTGTTTGTCAAGATCGACTTCAGGTACAAAGGGAGCAGCAAGAACAAAACAGGCAGATATGATAATGATGAATTTTGCCAGATTCCCTCCGTTGTGGTGTATCATTTGGCAGTCCCTCCACAGAAGTGTGGGCACAGCTCTTCTCCACAGCGTCATCAACAGTCTGTTCTCAAAAAGTTGCTTCTCAAGTCTGTCCTCTTTTAGATTTTTGCCAAGCTGATGGTGAGAAACAGTATCTTGATATGGTTTTAATTTGTGTTTCTATTTGTATGAACAAGCTGTCACATATTTTTATATATTTAAGGATCATTTGTATTTCTTCTGTCAACTATCTTTTTGTATCTTTTGCCCATCGTTACTTATTTCATATATTTTTGCTTTCTCACCTGCACCTTTTTCACCTTTTTAAAAATTAGATTGGTTAGCGGTTTTCTACTGGGTGATTCAAAGGAATAGGTTATTTATTTGTTTACTTATTATTTACTTATTTACTGCTTTTCTGTTTTTTAGTCATTAATTTCTTCTTACCTTTAAAATTCATACACACACACACACACACACACACACACACATACATATATGTTTTCATTGGTATTTTTCTAGCTTTTCAATTTGCACATTTAATTTATTTATTCTAATTTTTATTAACATGTAGCTAAGGCTATGGATTTTCCTTGATGTATTCATGGAGTTGTGGTCTATAATCCTTAGGTATCTAGTTTGTCATCATTTTCTAAAAGTCTGCAATTTTTTTCATCTCTTTTTATCCAAAAATTATTTAATAGAGTGTGTCTATTGTTAATTTCCAATAATGACAAAACAACAACAGAGGCTTGGCAGTATTCATTCATCCCACGTGTGCCTGTAAGAATGCTATTTGTATTATTTCTATTTTTGAATAATGCATTGAGGGTTTCTTTGTGACCTGATAGTAAATATTCTATGCATAGAAGGTGTAGTTTTTATTGTCGGGTTAGGATATTAGTGGATTATATGCATAAAGTTTTATTTATATTATAGCTTACTGTGTTTTTTAATTCATCTCTACATTTGCTATCTTCAACTGAAAGTCCCCTGTTATTTCTGTTTTTTAAAATTTGTTCTTGTACCCACTGTAGTTTCTGCTTTATGAGACCTGGGCTATGTTATTGAATGTACATTTATTAAAATTTGTTATATTTTCATTGTGAATTATATCCTTTGACATTTTTAAGTGTCCTTCTTCATCTTATTTAATGCTTTTTGATGAATTCTATCTTGTCTGGGATCAAGATCATAGCCCTGATTTTTAAGTTTTGTTTTTATCTGTGTTTTCCTGATTTTTATTAACCCACTCACCCCTTTTTAAATAACTTTGAGTCTCTTTGATTAGGATGTCCCTTGTGAAGAGCATAGACTGACGCAGAACTAAAATGAAAACGTGCTCTTTCGATAGTGCATTAAGCCTTTGACATTACTATTATAGCTTATATGTCCAACCTCAGTCTCCCACACTCTTCTGTGTCACATTTATGCAAATATGTCTTGTACATAAATAGCATCATTTATCATGTTCTCATTTGCTTTTTTTCTGGAATATCTTGATGTTGAGAAAGGTTTATATTTTTGTTCTAAAGTTACTTTTATAGTAACATCTTTATGTAATATATATCCCCTTCCTTTTGTAAAAATATACTGTCTATTCATCCCTTACTCCAAGTAATAATGGAATTTCCGAAAACCTTTTTCATGCTCCCCTCCTGCTTTCTTCCTTAATATCTAATTTGGAGTGATATCCTTTCACTCCCAGTTTTTACTCAAAAATTTGTATTTATTATAAAACCAGTGGACTTACTCTACTTCCCATACGGTTGCTCCTTCTCCCCGTTTTTTGTTAGCTGTGTGATATTTCTATTTCAGAGCATATAATGTAAAGTGTTATTCTGTCATCTTTATCCCCATTGTTTAGTCTCAGTCTTCAGTTAAATAGATTGAAACGTGCTGTATCAGATTGTATGGCAAATGCTTTTTATGATTCTGGGGGTTTTTGTTTGTTTTGGGAGATCATTCTCTAGTAGATTCCTCATGCAGGGATTTGGGGAGCACTACCCCCCGAGTCCTTGCGAGTTCTTTGTTACTTATCTTTGGTCTTTAGACCCAAACATCAGTCTGGACAGATGTAAAATCACTTCGTCCTCAGAAGGACAACCTTACCTTTACACATGCTTATTCCTGACTATTCTGGCTCTAATTCTGGGTTTTTGTTTTGTGTGTTAGTTTTCTATTGCTGCTGTAACAAATTACCACACACTTAATGGCTTAAGGCAACACAAATTTATTCCCTTTTTTCCCTGGAGGTCAGAGGTCTAAAATCAAAGTGTCGGAAGGGCAGCTGGAGGCTCTTGGGGAAATTTTGTTTCCTTGCTTTTTCCAGCTTCTAGAAGTCATCTGCGTTCCTCGGTTGTGGCCCATCACCCCAGTCCCTGCTGCCACCACCACGGCTCCTTTTTACTGACTTTGGCCCTCTCTCCTCACCCTCACAAGGACCCTTGTGATTACACTGGGCTCACCCAGATAATCCAGAACAATCGCCTCCTCTCTAGACCTTTAATTTAATCACACCTGCAAAGTCCCCTTTGCCATATAAGGTAACACAGCCACAGGTCCCTTGGACTGGGACGCAGACATCTTTAGGGGTTATTATTCAGCCTAACACATTTTGTTTTCTCCTTGAGAGTTCCCTTATTTCCTGGAAACCACAATGCCATGAAAAAATATGCTTTACACAGGATCGCATTGTTTTCTTGTGGGAGGTCCTTCGGCGTATCTAGCCTGCCACTCTGCTAGAAGCAGACGTCTTCTTAAGAAGTTCCTAAACGCTTTGCACAGGCTCTGCCCCAGACTTTTGGACTCAGCATCTCCAGGGTTAGGTTTATAAACCTGTGTTGTTAAAACGATTCCTGAGGTGATTCTTACAATAAGCCAGAGCTGAGAGGTTCTACCTGACACCTTGCTCGTATCCAGCGGCTGAGACAGCAGGAACGGTCAGAGCTGATGGGGTGAGGGGTGGGGGAGGGACGCTCGGGGTCTCTGGGTCTCGGCTCAGTGCCGGGTACCACATGCCTGCCCTCCTCTCCCCGCTCCCCGTGCCCTGCCACCCCGCTCCAACCCCTGGGGGCCTTCTTCCATTTATTGGTAACCCTGGGTCAGCCTTCCTATGTGACCTTACAAGGTGAACGGAGACTTACACTCTAGAATTAGAGGTCGTGAAAGACTGAGAATAGCTTTACCTCCCTAATTCCTGCTTGTCCTTTAAGGGCATTTACAAGGGGAAAAAGCCTCTTCTGGTTGAAACCTTTCCGAATCCATCTCTGCCAAGTATAAGAGCATGATCTCTCCTCCCTTTGACTCTTACAACTCTTGGAACCTTGCACAACGTCTTCTCAACCAGATGCTCTTCAAGGGTGGGGACTATGTCCAGTTCATCATCAAAACCCTGTAGCCCTTAGCCCATCATGTCAGCAGTGCCTGAACGGGACACAGAGCCCAGTTGCTCAGGGAGGTTTTATTGATGCATTAGGATAGACAGGGCAATGGGCAGATGGCAGAGATAAACCTGAAAGCTCTGAAAACCTCCACAAGCTGAGGAAAAATTGGCACAAAGAGATGACTTGTTCCATGTCTTCTTGCTCCTGAGAGGGTCTGCACAGCAAAGCAGGTAAGAGAGGGGAGTTTAGGCCCCTTGCAAAAATGGTCTCACTGAGAAAGACCTAAGAGAGGAGCACCACAGTTAAGACCTAATGTCCAGGGACACGCTGACTGGACTGGCCAGGGTGCGACAGGCCAGCCGCTCTCCACTCTCCCAGGACTGCGCACTGGAGCAGGGCTGGGACGCTCACGGTGTGCTGCTTTTGAAGTAGGAGTAGAGCCCCTTGGCTGTGAGGCTGCGCTTCCCTCCCTGCTGGGCGGCCTCCTGGCCTTGTGCCGCAGGCACACTGGTGTGCAGGCTGCCCTGGTCCTGCCTTCGGATCACTGTCTCCCTCGCGTGGTCATCAACCCACTCCTGTCTCACCACAGTGGGCTCCCTCTCTCCCGGCCCCCTGGCCACACTGTGCGTTGGGCAGGCGCTGCTCCAGTCCTGTCTGCTGGTCACAGTGCTTGGCTCGGTCTGGGCCTGTCCTCCCAGCTCTGTCTCTCCTGCCTCGTAACTGCTCACTTGTGTGTGTCTTGGACCACTGCCTGACTGCCGCTGGGTCTGTCCCTGCTCTCCAGCCCCTGTGTGGCTTGCAGTCTGGCTCCTGTCCTGCTGCACAGTCTGGGTGGCACCTCCCTGTGTCTGAACATGTCCTCCTGTCACCACTTGGCTGGTCTGACTCCTGTCTTGACCATGGGTCTCAGTCCCTCTGGTTTGGCCACAGGTGGACTCCCATGACTGGGTGCTGGTGCTTCCCATCTGATGGCTCCTGTCCTGCTCCACAGTCTGGGTGGCACCTCCCTGTGTCTGAACATGTCCTCCTGTCACCACTTGGCTGGTCTGACTCCTGTCTTGACCATGGGTCTCAATCCCTCTGGTCTGGCCACAGGTGGACTCCCATGGCTGAGTGCCGGTGCTCCCTTTTTGATGGCCCCTATTCTGCTCCACAATCTGGCTGTGTGTCTGGGTTTGTGACCCTGCCTGTGTCTGAATGTGTCCTCCTGTCACCACTTGGCTTGTCTGGCTTCTGTCTTGACTGTGAATCTCAGTCCCTCTAGTCTGACCACAGGTGGGCTCCTGTGGCTGGAGGGCGGTACTTCCTGTCTGATGGCTCCTGTCCTGCTCCACGGTCTGGGTGTGTGTCTGGGTTTGTGACCCTGGTGGGGTCTGAATGTGTCCTCCTGTCACCACTTGGCTGATCTGACTCCTGTCTTGACCATGGGTCTCAGTCCCTCTGGTTTGGCCACAGGTGGACTCCCATGACTGGGTGCTGGTGCTTCCCATCTGATGGCTCCTGTCCTGCTCCACAGTCTGGGTGGCACCTCCCTGTGTCTGAACATGTCCTCCTGTCACCACTTGGCTGGTCTGACTCCTGTCTTGACCATGGGTCTCAGTCCCTCTGGTTTGGCCACAGGTGGACTCCCATGACTGGGTGCTGGTGCTTCCCATCTGATGGCTCCTGTCCTGCTCCACAGTCTGGGTGGCACCTCCCTGTGTCTGAACATGTCCTCCTGTCACCACTTGGCTGGTCTGACTCCTGTCTTGACCATGGGTCTCAATCCCTCTGGTCTGGCCACAGGTGGACTCCCATGGCTGAGTGCCGGTGCTTCCTTTTTGATGGCCCCTATTCTGCTCCACAATCTGGCTGTGTGTCTGGGTTTGTGACCCTGCCTGTGTCTGAATGTGTCCTCCTGTCACCACTTGGCTTGTCTGGCTTCTGTCTTGACTGTGAATCTCAGTCCCTCTAGTCTGACCACAGGTGGGCTCCTGTGGCTGGAGGGCAGTACTTCCTGTCTGATGGCTCCTGTCCTGCTCCACGGTCTGGGTGTGTGTCTGGGTTTGTGACCCTGGTGGGGTCTGAATGTGTCCTCCTGTCACCACTTGGCTGATCTGACTCCTGTCTTGACCATGGGTCTCAGTCCCTCTGGTTTGGCCACAGGTGGACTCCCATGACTGGGTGCTGGTGCTTCCCATCTGATGGCTCCTGTCCTGCTCCACAGTCTGGATGGCACCTCCCTGTGTCTGAACATGTCCTCCTGTCACCACTTGGCTGGTCTGACTCCTGTCTTGACCATGGGTCTCAGTCCCTCTGGTTTGGCCACAGATGGGCTCCCATGACTGGGTGCTGGTGCTTCCCATCTGATGGCTCCTGTCCTGCTCCACAGTCTGGGTGGCACCTGTCTGGGTCTGAGTTAAAGTTCCAATGATGGTCTCACTTGTCAGGTGGGCTCTGTCCTGTTCCCTGGTCTGCAACTGCCTCTCCGCCCTGCTTTCTCTGGCCTGAGGACTCTTGTCTTCTCGCACTCTCTGGGTCTGCTCCACGTGGTCCCTTGCTTGTGTCAGCTGGCTGGCTCCCTCCCGTCTCTGAGACTCAGATTGCCTGTCCTGGTGACTGACCTGAGCAGAGCTGATGTCCTGACCCTGGGTCTGAGGCCCAGGCCCACTTTGCCCCGTGGAAGCCTGCTCACTCTGTGCACCGTGGCTCCCTGCCTGGTCCTGTCCTTTCCCAGCCGTCCCCACCTCAGTGCCACCTCTCTGTCCTTCCCCTGGCTCTTGTGAGGCCGCAGAGGGGCGGCTTCCAGACTCTTGAGATCCACAAGCTCCCTCAGGACTCTCACTCAGGGTCTTGAAACAGGCCTGGGCAACTCTGAACACCAAGACCAAGAATTCCTTGAAGTCCACAGTCCCTGTGTCGTCTTCATCCAGCAGGCGCAGGACTTCATCCACGGTGGCCGGATCATGGGGCTTCTGGGGAGAGGATGAGGTGAGATCAGCATCCCGCCCCTGAGGATTCAGGCCGGTCTGTCAGCTTCCAGGCTTCCCACCCTGAGCCTGGGAGCTCGGTGCCCCTACCCTGCACACACGTCCTGCTACAGCAGCATCCACCTGAAATCACCTTCATTCAGCCCGGCCTCTCCCTGCAAACGTAGAAGCTCGCTTTGTTTTGTATCCTCTGTGTCTAGCCCAGTTTCTGGCCTACAGGAGAACTGGATAAAGATTCAATGAAGAATGAATAAATGAGCGCATAGTGACTCTTTGGGCTGTCCTTGGCCCCAGCCCCTGGCATGGAGGCCGTATTTTCTCCAGTGAGCCCAACACCAAGAAAAGCACAGTAGGAACACAGCCCCGTGGGCATCTGTGACATCCACACTGAGGCGCAGCTGTTTTGCCGAGATGGGGGGGGGCCTGGTGGGACGCACTCAGAGGCAGCATCCAGCTGTGCCCACACACATCCCCGCCCCCAAGACTTTCACCATGCTGGTTGCTTCAGCTGCAAACCAAAGGCAGGGAAATGCAGGGGGGTGCATCAAGGCCCGGGGTCTGGCTTAGCCAGGGAGGGGCTCCCAGAGTCTCCCCCAGCCGCTAACCACCTGCTCTCCAAAACCCCATTTCTGATGAGCCCACTCAGCTAATACATTTGAGCAACTGCTTTGAGCAACCGCTTCTCGTGAGTGCTTATTAACGGGTGATCAAACTTCTGGTACCCATATGAGGTGGTCGCCGCATCAGATTTAAGAAGCAGCAGAAAGTGGCAGTTATTTCCATTTCTGAAGCAGTCTGAGGCTCTGTTCCTCCCTGAGCTGTCCCTTTGGTGTCCTCTTACCTCGTCTCCAAGTTAGAATTGACTGAAGTCAAGGTATTTCCTTTAAGGACCAGGCCTGTCAACTCCTGTGGCCCTCTCTGTTCCATCTCCCCCTCCTCTGCCTGCACAGCCCCGTTAGGACGCTGGGGTCCGGAGGCTAGCACTTGGTTCTCCCCCGCCTCCTGCCCCTCCCCCGCCGCCACCTACCACGATGACGTCAGCAAACTCCCGCTCCACGAGCCGCTTCAGCTCCCCCCGGGTGAGCACCTGGCAGGCGCCCTCGGTCCTGGCGTAGCGCCCAAAGGCTTCGATGATCCCAGTGATGTTTCGCAGCAACTGAGGCATCTTCGAGTCAAGCTAGAGAAAGAGGAAAAGCCCCCCTGGGGCCCGTAATCAGCCTCAGCTGTTCCCCAGGGAGTGCCCAGCTCCTAAGGCCTTTCCCTGCACACTCGGCCGCGTGGGGCCGCTCTGCTGGGTCTTCTCCGCCTTCCTTTCCGGCATGATGCGGTTTATGAGTGGGAACAGGGAGGACTTCTGCGGGGGCCCCAGCGCCGGCCTGGCACGTGAGCTGGGCGGATTGCTTGGTCTCCCCGTGCCTCGGTTTACTCACTGTGAAGTGTAGGTGGGACTGGTATTTATTTTATTGGATTATTGTAAAGATTAAAAGAGAGAATTCATAGAAAATACTTGGCAGAAGCTGGCTTATACCAAGTGCTAGCTTTTACCTCTCATCAGTGTTACTGTACCCACGTATGACTTGTGTGCATCTGTGTACACTCTACTGCTCACAAGCACTTCTGTGTGCATCATCTCTTGTAACCCTTACTATTTCCAGTTTTTTATAGGTGAGGAGATAGGCTCAGAAAAGACAGGTTGTTTGCCCAAGGCCACACAGCTTATAAGAAACCAAGAAATCCTGGAACCCAAATTCAATGAGCCTTCTAGACGGTACCCTGCAGACGGGGCAATGCCTTTGCCTATCACAGGGGTTAGGGACCCCCTGGGAACAGCAGCAGGCAGTAAGTACATATGCAGGTTAACCCTGGCCTCGGGTGGGGAACCCCAGAGCCCAACTCTGCCCTTTCTGGCTTCCTTTTTGAAAGATGTTCAGGAAGAGGCTGGGCTACCAGCTGCTGGGAATGCTGAGGAGGGCGTACCTTCCCTGGTGGGAGGGCTTCCAGTTCTGAGAGTCCGGGTTTCTCTGACTGTGCCCTCTGTCCTCAGTGCTAGGACCTCGGGGGAGGCCAGCTGTCCACAGCTGCATAGCTCCTCCAAACCCCTGGCCCTGGCGGCCTGTGAGGAGAGGTTCCCAACTGAAGGGAGGTGTTCTCTTTTCCATTAGTCAGGGGTCTGGACACAGGTTGAAGTGAGTCCTGGCTATGGCTGGATGGGCAAGAGGCAAAGAGATGTGGAGATTCATTGAGCACAAGCCTTGGAGAGACCAAAGGAGATGACCGTCAGAGACCGTAGGGTCCAAGTGCAGGGCTGGGGGTAAGGAGAGCTGCGGAAGCTGGAACACCGAGGAAGGGAGTACGGGGAACGGGGCACACAAAGAGGGAGCGTGATTAAGGAACCAAGAGAGGAAAGAGAGGAAGGGGAATCGGTGCTAGAGAAAGTGGGTCAGTGTGGCCAGAGGATTTGGAGGGTTGCGGACCCAGGGGGCTCTTCAGGGGGTGTCCTTGCTACCATTTGGTGGCCAAAATATTTTCAGGCAGACTTTGCTTTTTTGTGCACATCAAGGTACAAAATCAGAATATTGCGCCTCAACGGAGACATGAAAAGGTCTTGGTTTCTTGTTTTTGTTTTTTCCATGTGGCAAACCTTAGCCACTGACCTATAAACAGTAAAAATAATAAGATGATCTTTCAGTTACCCTTCAAACTCCTTAGAATAAATGCACAAACTCATCTTACCTAAATATGGCCCTGGGGGAGGGGGGGCCACCATGTAAGCCCCTCCCTCCAGAAGAAGGCTTAACCCCATTGCTGGGTTGGCAGAAGTAATCTGACTCTGGTTTCACAGACACTGAGTACCGCAAAGAGGTTTACAGAACCTTAAGAACAAGAGACCTTTGCTGATCCAGGAAGGCCCGTGGGGTTCTGTTACTACTGCCAACACGGCCTCCCGGTGAGAGAAGCTGCTACGGGACCAACCGCAGGGGAGGAGGAGAGAGCCCGGCTGCTGCAGGAGAGCCCCTGGTTTGCCCAAGACTCCATCAGAGGGGGTGCTTTCTGCCCACAGCCGCCACTGGCTGACCTACGGGCCCGTACCTGGCAGCCCTGGTTTTCTGAGCTCAGATCACCAAGACTCAGCTTGAGAAAGAGGTTCCTTAGGAGTGGACTTACCTAGGGCACAAGCAGGATGAAGAGGTGGCTGTTAAGTGGTGTGTGGAGTGCCAGATGAGTGGGACAGAAACCTTTTTATAAGGGCTTTAACTGGGGCTAGTGGTTTAGACAGGATGTCCCCGCCCCATGGGAAGGCTTGATTCATCCACACTCAGCCCGGCCCAGCCTCACCTTCCTGCTTGTCCCTCTCACCTGCTGTCTAATTAGCAGGCCCCTCCTTCCACATTCAGTGCCCTCTCCCCACCTCCTCTCTCCCTGGGTCTGTCTCCGCATGATCGGGAGGCTCCCTCCCACCGTGCTGGGCTCGGCACTGGTGGGGTTCCTGGTGCCGTTTTTTCAGCCCTGTGTGACGGCAGTCGTGGGTCACCTTTCTTTTAGCACAAACATTCACGAGCTTACCCATCTATGGAGGCTTATCCTTTTCAAAGCGGTCGCTTTGGGAGGCTATACGTGTTTTTCTGATGATGTCATTCCTTAGAACATTCTTGAAATTCTTGTTGTGGAAATTGCCTTTCATACCAAGTTTACAAGATAGGCAAGAAATCCAGTCTTATTTCTGTATAGTTAGGCCTCATTTTTGATCAAAACAAAGAAAGTTAATACCTCTCCCCGCGACCCCCATCCTATGGGTAGGTAGCATTTTACATCTGGTGGCAGAAGAGGCTTAAGATAATTATGTCTAACCCTTCATTGTGAAGACGGGGAACTCCACGGGTCAACTGACCAGCAGATATTTCTGGAGAGCTTGCTGCCTTTCAGACACAGTGCTGGGGCCTGAGGAGTCAGTGTTGAGCAGGGTGGCAGTAGCAGTCACGTCTCAAGGAGTTCACAGCCTGGCAGTCCCGGGAGGAAGCGCCCAGGCGGGCAACGGTAACGGTAATCACTGTTCGATTCGATTTCATTTTCCTTACCATCTCGCTCTGTGGGAGCCTCACGACTGCCCTGTGAGGTGGTACGGCTAAGCCCCTCTTATAAAGAAGGATGCTGAGAATCCTCAGGGAAGTGGCCGTTCCATGAAGAAGGGACAGGGCTGCACGAGAGCCCCTCAGCTTCGGGCCATGGACCCCTCTCTCACAGCCTGCTGCCACGTGTTCTTTTCTCCACGATTTTCGGCACTTTCCAGACATCACATTTGTCCTCCGTGGATGAAGAACAACCATCTTTGAAGATGCTAAGGAGAAAGCCTGCATAGCTCTGAGGTCAGGTCCCAAGCTCCTAAGCCACATTGGCAGGAAGCACACTGGGTGGGGAAAGGTGTCTCCCAGTCCTCACGGACAGGTCACGGAGCACACAGGAAAGGCAAGGACAGGCTGGGCAGGTGCAGGAAGGGCCTTGGTTGCGGTGTCTGGCGTAGCGAGGGCAGCCTGTAGCCGTGGCAGGAGTCCCAGGACCGGACCAAGAGCAGGGCTGACGTGCAGACTGCAGGAGGGGCCTCTGCAGGCTTTGTGGCTGGAGAGGTGTGTCTGCACGGGGAGGGGCTGGTTCTGGTCCTGGAGTGGGGAGAGGGAGCAGAAGTTGCTATGGTTAGAAGAGGCCAGGATGAGAGGGGGAAGTTAGGGAACAAGAAGGGGCCCAACAGATTAGACCTCCCCACTGTGAGTGTGCTGAAGGGGCTCAGAACTTCCAGAAAGATTTGGGATCTAGGGGAAAGTAATTTAGGGAAGTGATATGCCAGGTGCTTAATCTGTGAGGCAACCATGAGGTAGGTTCTCATTACATCCAATTTCCAGATGAAGACACTGAGGTACTGAGAGGTCAAGTAAACTACGCAAGGTCACATACCTAGAAAGTGACACGCTGACTTTGAACTTAGGTCCGCCTGCCTCCAAAGTCTATGTCCCCTGAGCCCGTGGGTGGGGTGCTGTGAAGAGTATCGGGTGAAGGGAGGTTGGCTGGAGTGGGTGGGTGGGGCTGGGGACGTGAGGAGGTGGGAGAGTTGGGACCAACAGTCTTTAATTGAGGTCATAAATTTGTTAGTTTGGAAATTTTTGAGGAGTTGTTACTAATGTTACAAATGAATGACTTTACTGAGTACTCGCATCTCACGGGTGTGCAGGAGGCAGGGGGAGGCCAGGGACCCTATCAGAAGTTGGAGCAGACTCTTATCCTCTGCTCACTCTGCCTTGGAGTAAACAGAAAAATCTCAAAGAAACAAACTCACTTTTTTAAAAAAATGTTTTAAATTTTTAAAACATTTTTTAATTCAGTAATAGTCATTTTACAATGTTGTGTCAAATTCCAGTGTAGGGCACAATTTTTCAGTTATACATGAACATACACACATTCACTGTCACGTTGTTTTTGCTGTGAGCTACCACAAGATCTTGTATATATTTCCCTGTGCTGTACAGTATAATCTTGTTTATCTATTCTACATTTTGAAATCCCAGTCTGTCCCTTCCCACCCCTGCCCCCTTGGCAACCCCAAGTTTGTATTCTGTGTCTGTGAGTCTGAAACAAACTCACTTTTGGACTTTGATTTCTTCTTACACGTTTACTCAGAAATTCACTGCTGCCTCCACCTGACTGATTCCTCCAAGTATCTGACAGCCGGTACTCGCCACACATAGTGGGCTGCAAATGGAGAATAGGGGTTTACTTTCCAGGAAACCAGTCTAATTGGGAAACAGGCCACGCACACCCAAAATAATTACTTAATAATGGAAGACAAAATTTTACATGTTAAATAAGAGAGCTTGCTAACCAGACACCTTCACCTCCACCCAGGAGCACAGAAAGGTGATAAGGGACAGGGGCCGGGCAGTGGGGAGTGATTAGACAGTGGCCGTTCAAGTCTCCCTCCAAAAAAGCAGAAGATGGGAAAATTCCATAATCCCGGGCTTCACCCTTAGAAAAGAGCAAAAACAAGTCTAGAGGCAGAGGGCACAGCTCAGTGGTGGAGCATATGCCAGCATGCACGAGGTCCTGGGCTCGATCCCTAGCGCCTCCAACAAAAATAAATCATAATAAAAATAAATAAATAAACAAACCTAATTACCTCCCCCTTCCAAAACAAAACAAAACAAAACAAAACGAAAGTCTAAAAACCAGAGAGCTGTTGCCTAAAATTGCTTGAAGTTACTTGGGTGTTGAGAGAATTGACCTGTCCATTCACAGCCCACACATCCTGACTGAGGGACAGGGTGACGGGTATGGTTCTTAGAGGGAAAAAAGAACAGTGGACAGTTCTGGGCCTCCTTGTCCTCTGTCTTCCCCAACTAGAGCCTCTTCGCCTAAAACCACCCTACCTGGGCCCTGCTCAGAGCAGCAGGGAAGCACCCAGATGCCCAAGTTCAGTCCCAGAAATAGCAGGAAGAACTAGGCAGATACCAGAGACGTCCCTCCTGACACACTTTCCAGTGACTTAGTACCTGTTAGACATCCTCAGCCTAACCCCTGACCTGACAGGTTTTGTTGGCCCCGCTGTTTCTCGGAGTCCCGATTCAGGCAGGGAGCATGTGGCTAACACCATCACTGGCATCTTTGGTTTGATCAGGAAAGCTGGAAGATGCTGCTTGAAAGGGAATCTGAATGTCCGATCTAGGTGTCCAACCCACAGGTAGCGTTCCTAGAACAAGCAAACTGGAAAGGTTCTAACCCCCTTCTCATTTGGAAAAAGAAGAAATATCGTGGGAGGAGAGGGAGTTCTTCCTTTTCCTGTTTCACCAGTGCTCAGAACTCTACAAAGTCCCAGTGGTATCAAAGAGTTTGTTGACTTAGATGTAAAGATAGCAGGCATTTCCCACCACGCGCTCATTCCTATCATAAACATTGGCCAAAATTATGGACCTGTCAGTTCCCACACAACCCAAGGTCGTGCTGCCCTCTTGCTGTCCTGTAAGGCTTCTTCCTGTCTTGAATGCATTCCTCTCCATCTCCTCCATGCAGATGGCTTCCATCCATTCAGAGCAACTCAAACACCACTGATTCTCCCAACCTGATGAGGTCTCCCTTAAACATACAGCTTGCCCTCAGTAATCTTTTGTTGGTGCATCTTTTACAGAATTTATTTTCCTCCACTGTCATTCTCATTGCTTGTCCATTTGCTTAGTCATCCTTTCTTGATTTTTCCCCTCTTTGAGGACAAGGCTGGTTTGTAGGTAAGTGAGTGATGACTTGATACGGAAGCCATGTCCATTCTTCGGGAGAACACGGCTTTTGCCAGAAACCATGAAGGCTGAGTGTTGTGACCCCCACACCATGCCTGGCCCCGTATTCCGTCTCACTGGAGCTACCTTCATTCCTGTGCTCTTGGGGTTGGAGCGGGATCTCAGCATCCAAGGCTGGGGGATCCCAGGAGCAAATTGGGGAAAGCGCCACTGCAGGTCTGTTCAGGATGGACTAGCTCTGGGCTGGTCTCCCTACAAACCCCACAAACCTGTCTGTCCTGTGGTCTCCTCTAGGGTTGTCAGCTTTTAGCTATTTCCTCCTTCATCGATCAAAGCACCCATCCCTCCCAGTGAGTCAGGATTGAAAGGTGATGACAGGGTGTTCTGAGCACACTGAGTGACAAAGGAACACGGAGGGTGTGCAAAGGTGAAAGCCAGTAAGTGAGGAGTTACTCTGGGGGCTTGGAATACTGTCCTTATTTACTGAGAAGAGGGTGAGATGCAGCGGCTGTGGGCTGCTGGGGTCATTCTGGGGGCCACTGGTTACAAATGAAAGTGCACACATTCATTGTCTTCAGACCCCTTGAAGTTAGGAAGTCAAGAAGGCGCACAGACGTGGCTTTTATCCTCAGGGGTAGAAAGAGACCAGCACAGCTCCCCACGTCCCTGGCTCCAGGGCTCTGAAAAGTCCCGTAACCCCTCTGAGCCTCAGTTCCCTTCTCTATAGAATAGTGATAAGCTCTCCTTCTGCCAGGGGCTCATGATCAGGGTAAAAATCGCAGCGGGTGTGAACGGGCGTGGTAAACTAAGGAACACCACGGCGTGGTAAACTGAGGAACACCACGGCGTGGTAAACTGAGGAACACCACGGCGTGGTTAGGGTGTTACTGCTGTTGTTTACATATACTACGAAGTCCTTTTAAATATAGAGAAGAGGAATGTATGTACAGAAAAACTATTGTTCAAATGAATCCCTCATTCTACCCTTTAAGAAGCACCAACCTATGAATAACAAATAACACACGTGCCTTGGACAATCCAAAAAGGGAAATTCGAAGGAAACAGCGGGTGAATATTCACTAATAAAGGTTGTCTGTTTTCCCATGCAGGGGTTTACCCCACACTTCCCTCAGTTACCTCTGTGTTACTTTACACACCATTAACTATGTTAAAACAAATGTACATGTAGGCAACATGAAAAGCCATTATTTGCAGATCAATGCAAAGTGAAACTAAAGGTATCAATGAAATGGAAAGAAATAATACTCCACTTACATAATCTTTGTGGTCCGAAACGCTAGACACAGCCTTGCGGTGAGCCTGCCTCTGCTTACCTCCAGGTCGGGCTGCTGTGGGGTCCTCTGGGGCGGGGACTGAGTGTCTGGCTGTCAGATCCTCCCCGCTGCGTGGTGAGAATCTGCTTTCACTCCCAGATTCCTAAACTGAAGGCTTCCGGTGTTTGGTGGCCTTTGCGGTTACTGGAGGGTTCCGTGAATCACATGTCTACCAACCACTGCTGCCCCGGGAACACGTGTCTGGCCCGTGCACGTGCTATCGTTGTCATTATGCTGGTGAAACTGCAGCAGGGGCCAGGACAGAGGTCATCTTTCTCCATGCATGCCAGCGTGGGCCTGACTGCTGGGTCTGGGGGAGCTGGGCACGGGCAAAGCCTGGGAGGCTGGATGGTGGCAGTGGCCAGCTCCAGGGAGCAGTCACGGAAGTCCAGATCCACCAGCTAAACCTACACTCAGGACTGAGGGGTAGTTTGGTGCCCTGGGTGCCCTGACCACGGGCATTGGAAGACACTGCTGAGGGGGTGGTGATAGGTCCAGCAGGGCCAGGAAGAGACCCTGAGAGTGCAGAGCGGTCAGTTCACTTACCCAGGAGGGGCTGAAGCTCCGCTTCGGCCCAGCGACTCTTGACCGTGCTCTGTGCGCCAGCCCCCGCGCAAGGTGACTTCCCACAGACGCCCTGAGAGGCTCTTCATATTCACTGGAGGGACTTGAGTTTCAAAGAGATAAAATGACACGTCCAAAGTCACACAGACAGTTTTGGGTGGAGATAGGACTGGAGCTACTTTTTTTTTAGCATTTTAATTTTTTATTGGAGTACAGTTGATTTACAGTATTGTGTCAACTTCTGGTGTACAGCATAATGTGACAGTCACATGTACACATGTACATATTTGTTTTCATACTCTTTTTCACCATAGGTCACTATAAGATATTCAATACAGTTATCTTCACTATACAGTAGAAACTTGTTTATCTATTTTATATATAGTAGTTTGTATCTGCAAAACTCAGACTCCCAATTTATCCCTCCCCTCCCCCTTTCCCCTCGGTAACCATAAGTTTGTTTCTATGTCTGTGAGTCTGTTTCTGTTTTGTAAATAAGTTCATTTGTGTCTTTTCTTTAGATTCCACATGTAAGTAATATCATATGGTATTTTTCTTTCCCTTTCTGGCCCAGAATAACCTAGGTCTCCTACTTGGTAAACTCATTGTTTTACTGTTTTTTTGTGGGAGAATGGTGGTGGTTAGAGGGTTGTTTTGTTTTGTTGCATGATTTCAGCTTCTGCCTTTGCTATCACCAGCCAAGAACCTGGGGCCCTCCTCGCTTCTGAATATCTCTCCTAACCTGTCCTTGGGCAAGCATAACTTCTTTCTTTTATTTTCTTTTTTTTTTTTTTTTGGTTAAAATGGAAACTGAGGGCTTCACAGGTCCACCAGTCCCGGGATATAGCCTGGCCCTACCGCTTATGAGCTCAGTGATTTAGCGCACATCCCTTAACTTCTCTGAGTCGTAGTCTCTTCTCTAAAAATGGAGCTTATGTAATGCCTCTTCCTTCATGGACGACATGTAGATTAAATAAAAGAATGGGTCTTCATGGTTTTCCTGGTGTCTGGTAAACGCAGACTCTGAATAGGTAATAGATGTCTGATATCATTTTATGAAGGCGTCAATACTGATAATAACAGAACCCAGTCTGCTCTGGATTGTGCTCAGAATCCTTACTCAAGAGGGCTCGGTGTGATTAAACAGAAAAACCAAAAGCCCCTGTGGTGTGAAAGAGGTCTGTAATAATTTCTAGACTTTAACTCAGTTGAGTAATGACTGCATGTGTGTGTATGCTCATCTGTAGAAGATACAGCTCCTGAAGTTCCAACATGGATCTCTCTATTCACTACCAAATACAACCAGGAGTAGTTGGAATTACAGTTGCTGAAAGGTCTGAACTTCGAGCAACTGCAAATGGAAAGCCAAAAAATTCTCTGCAATTTCTATAAAATCTTGTGGAATGAGGACGTGAACATTTGGAGGGATGTTGCTGGAGAAGAGGTTCAGGGACACAGAACCAGGACTGCACGAGAAGGAAACCCAGAGAGGACCACGCCTGGGTGGTTCGTCCATTCCTCAGCGAGGAGGGGTTCCACTTAACCTCAGGAGCACTCCGTAAATTGCTTTGTCATTTGTTATGAATGCAATTTTCCTTAATACTTTTATCAAAGTTCAAATCTTTCACACAGTAATGTAGGTTCCATCATTTCGGAAACTTTTTGCTGTCCATGCCTAAGATCTAAGTTAAAAGCAGCCCTTGCTAAGTCTGGAGTCCTGTGCAGTGGGGGGGCCCCCCCGCCCCCACCACCGGCTGCTGTCTTCTAGATCCGGTGCCCAGACCTGGAGCACTAGGTGTGCAGCCTGCGTCCTGCCCAGGGCTTGTCTCTCTCTGGATGTGCCTCATGTTTCGCGAGCACTCCTCCTAAAATGCAGCTTCTTCTTGGCTTGGTTCTCTTTGATTCAGCTGCTGCTACGTGTGTAAGACCCATCACAGAGCCTGCAAGGTGGGAGGTGTCCTATCTGGGGAAGGGCCCAATCTGCTCCATCATGAAGGGGTGTGTTTTTCTTTTCTTTCTTATATGAGAAAGGCCGTGCTGTTACCTACTTATGGCACTAACCATCCTATGTTTTTTTTTATGAGCATAATAACTGTCCCTACAGGTGGTAAAGAGGATATAGGCTGATGATTACAGGCTAGCTCACCACTCCCGGGGAGGCTGTGGAGATGGAGTGCTATGTTGGAAGCAGGCTCATGCCTTCTTCACGTGGTTTGTGTATTAGTCAGGGTTCTCCATTGAAACAGACCCAATGGAGAGAGTTTAGTTTAAAGAAATGGCTCACACAGTTGTGGAGACTGGCAAGTCTGAAATTCACAGGGCAGGCCAGCAGGCTGGAAAGTCAGACAAGAGATGATATTGTAGTCTTGAGGCCAAAGGGAGTCTGGCGGGAGAACTTCCTTTCTCTGGGACCTCAGTCTTTTCCTCTTATGGCCTTCAACTGATTAGATGAGACCCACCCACCCACATTATGGCAAATAATCTGCTTTACTCAGACTAAACTGATTTAAATGTCAATCACATCTAAAAAATGCCTTTACAGCAACATCCAAACTGATGTTTGAACAACACTGGGCTCCACGGCCTAGCTAAGTTGGCAAATTATCCATTCACACTCAGAATACTCTTATTTTCCCAGTCCTAGCTTTTCATACTCAAGGTTTCTCCCACTTCCCTGACCTATTTCTTAGTAAACCTATTTCTTAGTAAACCTTTTTTTACTAAGCGCCTTTTATCTTGGTCTGGACTTTTATTCTTTGTCTTTTTCCCTAAGAATTCTACCCCAGATTTCTTTTATTTTAATAAAGATATATATATATCTATATAAGATATCTATATCTATATCTATATATAATATAGATATTTCTTATTAAAAATCTTATAGGTACGTGAAAGAAAATTTAGAAAATTGAGGTACCAAAAGAAAGAATAAACCTGTAATACCACCACCAGAAACAATCATTCGATTGTGTATCCTTTCAGTCATTTTTCTATGTGTGAACAATGATGATAATCGCTAACACATATAACTTACTATGTTCCAGTTATTAACTCATTCCATTCTCCCAGCATCAGTGAGTAGGTACCAATATTATTTCTATGACAAATGAGTCAAACAAAGCACAGGGCAGTTAAGTGATTTGCCCAAGGTCACACAGCCTGTAAAGGGCAGTTTCAGATGGGAGACTCAAATGCTCTGATCCTGGAGTCCGGGCTTTTAATCACTTCATTGTAGTGTCCCTGTATGCATATATTTTTCTATAATATGGGAATTATTCTATATACAGTATACTGTTTATTTTTACGCTGCTTTTCACAGTTAACATTTTTAAAGTCATTAAATAATCTTCAGCTCTCCTACATCATATTTAGTGGTTGGAAAGAATATTCCAGTGGATGGAGGTGCTATCACTTAATCATTCCCCTCTTTAGCTTTTATGTTGCCTCTTTTTATTTTACTTTTGTAAAACACACATATTTTTAAACATATTACTTTGTACTATTTATGCATTTTTCTTAATAAATATCTAGAAACAAAATTGTGGAGTTAAGAACATCAGTAGCGTTAAGGCCCTTACACTCCCCAGACCAAACTGTCTCTCAAAAGGTGGTTCAATTTACACGCTCGTGAGTGTTCAGTTCCTACAACAACCAGCCCCCCTTATCTATTATTTTAAAAAGTTCCCACCTTAATTGATGGTGTCTCAGTGCTAGGATTTGAGTTCCTTTTGTTTTCTGTGGGGCAAACATTTTATTGGCCATTTGTATTTTATGTACAAATTTTTGGTTCAGTTTGTCTTTTTAAAAAAATCGGGGGGATAATTTTGTTTGTTTGTTTATTTATTTAACGGAGGCGCTGGGGATTGAACCCGGGACCTTATGCATGTTAAGCACGTGCTCTACCCCTGAGCTGTACCCTCCCCTGTGTCCATTTTTTTAGAGGTGGAACATACAATCTTCAAACCAAAGTCTTTTGTTTTGAAAATTATTTCTAAATGCTTTTTCCTCTGTCTTTGGGTGATGGTGTCCTTTTTGTTTTCTGTCATCTCTATAGACCCTGGAGCTTGGTAGTTTTTCTGTAAACTCACTCACCTTTTTTGAAGGTGTGAGCCAGGTACCCAGCAGCTACAGTGGGCTCTGGGCAGAGACTGGTGCGGATTCATCTGGAGGACAAATTGTTCAGGGTGTGAGGAAGAGGAGGGTGTGGGGCTGCCACCAGCTGCCCGAAGCCCCGTGGCCCAGCCGCTGGCCTGGCGGAGGCTCTCCGGCCCGGAGCCCAGGTGCCTGCCTCTGAGGCCAGCTTCTCCAGGTCCTGCCAGCCCTCTGGGCCTCATGCATTCATCTGAAAAGCAGGGGTGGTGATGGCTCTTTCACTGGGGCGGAGTGAGGATCAAATATGAAAACGCTGAGCAGATGCATATGAATTACAACAAAGGCCAAGTTGTTATTTTGAGCTATGACTGTGGTTCTGGTTCTTTGGGGGACCAGTTGGATGGTTTGGAGTAAGCAGGTCCAAATTTTTCATATTTAGAGAACATTTGACATTTTGGGTGGGATATGCCAATGAGCGCCCCACCCCCGGCTCCCGGAGTCTCAGCGTCCTCACCTGCATGTAAAGATAGTAATAGTACCACCCTCCCTGGGCTGCGCCAGGATTAAGTGGGTTCCTCTACGTAAAGCCCTGAGATTAGCTGTTGGCACCTAGTAAGAGTTTTACATAGATTAACTCATTACATCATCACATAATCCAGTGAGTTAAATGCCACTTTACCCACGCTTTACAGGGGAGGAGGAAACTGAGACCAGATGGGTGAAGTGGCCTGTCCAAGGTGACACAGCTATTAAGTGGCTAAGCTAGGATATACATCCAGGCAGTCTGTCTTGAGAGCCTGCATTTCTAACCATGGTACTATACTGTCACTACTTATACCGAGATGGGGAAAAAGGTGGGTAAGGAAGGAGAAAAGCCCGGCCTTTCCCTCCTAGAACTTAAAATGACAGTCAGGCTTTGGTTATGCTTCTCAGTCCCGCCTTGCTCAGCTTCCTCAGCCACACCTCCTCCAGGAAGTCTTCTCAGATGACCCCCACCCATATGATCACTCCTATTTTCTCCATGTGCCTTGAACTTAGGAACCTAGTTTTCTGCATGGTGCTTTGTAATGCTTTGAAAATTGTTATTCAACTCAATGGGCATTTATTACATGCCTAGAACACAGGGCTAGAACCCTGGGGTATGCAGACATGGATAAAATAGTTCTTCCCTGCCAGGCATTTATAGCCTTAATCAAATCAAAGGGACATAATCAAAGACATTGGTCATATGAAATACCAGTGAAAGGGAAATTGAGATCAGTCTTGTAAAAGAAACATGAACAGCATCTTACAGAAGTGTAGGGAAAATATTGGTTAATTCAGACTGGGGGCGGTGGCTCTGAGAGAGCTTCACAGATCACGCATTGGCACTGGGTCTCACAGGTTGGCTGAGACTGTAAGAGGCAGTGTGGTGGGAGAGCGATCAGAGGAGAGAGCAGGAGCGGAGACCCAGCCTGTAAAGTGTGTCCCGCAGGGTGGGACGGCACTGTCAGCGTAGCCTGCGGTGGCCATCGTTCGTAGGAGCAGGAACCCTTTGTCCTTAAGACTTGTCCATGTGTTTGCATCTCATTCGAGTTGTCAGTGGAGGCCCTGCTTCTGTGCTGCTGTCCCGGACGTCCCCAGGCGGACATGTTGCTCAGAGCGCCTTTCTTCTGCAGGGGACAAATTGAGAGAGGTTGGTTTGTCTTCTGGTCAAGGGCTTGACTGCCTTGCTCCCATCTCCCTGGCCTGGCGAGGGCGTACTTCTGGGCCGAAGTGAGAGCAGGGCTGGGGCCCTGCATCGGTTGAATTCTACTCAGCACCTGAACTTTTTGATGGGAACCTAGAGAAGCTGTTCCCATCCCCTGATCCCAGGAAAGCACTCAGCCATGTTGCTTTGGGTGGTTCTGAGGTCTGAGGTCTAGCTTCATGTGACAGATGCCAGGCACTTGGGGTTAAGGTGACAAATCTAAATACTAGGCTGCCTCTGAATAAGCAGGGAACAATAATTTTCCATCTTCCATACACCCATCTACCCACCCAACAAACATGTGGTTTAACCCCTTCTCTGTGTCAGGCAGTAAACTTGGCGCTGGGGACCCAAAGATGAAAAAAAACAGCTCTTGCCCTCAAGCTCAGAGTCTAGTGACACGTGATCACACAATTACAATACTGAGTACTTTGATCAAGGAAGCATAGGAAAGGGGGCCCCAACACAGCGTGGGGGGTAGGGAGCTGACAATTGTGAATAGCATCTCAGCGGACAGAAGGGAGGTGGGAGAGGAAGCACAGACGGAAGGTACAGGAGAAGGCGAGGGCACGGGCTGTGCAGGGACCCTTTAGCCGGGGCGGAGAGACAGGGAGTGGCTGGAAAAGGCAGGCAGATCCAAGTCATGAAGGTTTTGTACATTTGGGTGCTACCCTTAGGGGCCTGATGGGTTCTGAGCATAGAAATGCCTTGTTTAGCTCCACATTTTATAAAAAACACCAACTGCAGCGAGGAGATGCGGTGGTGGGGGCAGGAATGGAAGCTGCGAGGCCAGTTCGGAGCCTGTTGCATCTGCTCAGGAAAGAGAAGTTGAGGACCTGTCTGGGCAGGTGGGGAAGATCTGAGAGGTACTGAGGGGTCGAGTGGGCAGGACATGGCTATCTGGTGCTTGTGGCTGGGGAGGGACAGGGAGGGGTCAACGGTGACTTCCAATGGTCTGACTCTGGCCACCACTGGGTCGCTGGTGATGCTTTTCACCGATACAGAAAACAGGCAGAGGTAGATGGGCGCCAGGCCCGGGGCGGACAGAGGAGCTCAGTATGGAGACGGGGCACTGGGGCTGAAGGGATGGAGGTCCTAAGGCAGAAGTTTGAAAATCTTCAGGATATAAGTTCTGGGTTGAACAAACTAAGAATATTAGGTTTGAGGAGAGTGAATGAAGCAGGTGAAGAAGAACATGTTGAAGTGGGCTGGAGACGAGACAGTCCTACAGGCAGAGGGCACGAGCGTGGTCAGAGATGCAGGAAGGTGGGGACTGGAGAGGGCTGGGAGGTGGCAATATGGGAGCAGGGCCACCCAGAGATGGCAGATTTTGAAGGACAAGAGAAGGAGTCAATACAGTGCGCCGAGGCGTGAGTGGGAGGCCGTGACGGGGGAGAGCGCGAAGACAGCTTTTTCAATCAGTTTGGCTGGGAAGGGAGAGGCCAGAGGAGGAAGCATTGGTTCCCAGCGGGAAGGCCTTGGTCTCCCTCACGTGGAGGGGAGGGAGTCAGCTGGGAGAAAGGCTGAAGGGTGGGGAGGCGGGTACAGCTCAAGTGGTAGAGCGCTCGCATGCTTAGCATGCATGAGGTCCTGGGTTCAGTCCCTATTCATTAAAAAAAATAAGTAAATAAATAAACCTAATCACCACTCCCCCCTCCCTGGAAAGAAACAAAGGCTGAACGGAGAGATCCCGTGTCCCAGGCTCAGTGGGCTCCCAGAGGGGCCTCCGCAGGGAACTCCAGGCCCTGTAGGTAGAGCAGCCGCTGGCCTGAAAGGCTGCCCTGCCAGGCCCCTCTGCTGCCACCCAGACCTCAGCCCCTCCAGCTCCACCAAGGACTGCGTGAGACCTCTGTTCTGCAAACGGAGCCCCAGCTGGCGGGAGAGCGGACTCGGGACCTGGCCCACACCTCCTCTCGCCTCCGCGGCTTCAGCCTGAACCCGCCAGCGGGAAGCTTCCCTTGCGCCTCTGCTGCCAGCAGCTGCAGTTGTGGGCTAGGGCGGATCGTGGGACGTGCCTGGCACAGGGGTAACCCCGCTGAAGCCTGGGGCCTCGGCGCTGAGCCAGGTGGAGGGCGCGGCTTGTCCAGCAAAGGCCCGTGGGCAGGCTGCCACCTAGTGTTGAGCTGGGCCTATAGCAGGCAGGCCTCTTCCGCACCCACCCTGGTGGAGGACGGGCAAGAAAGGGGGAAACCAGAAAACTGGCGAGGAAGCCAGGCTTCAGGGAGGGGCTCACCACCCTGAACCCGAGGGGGAATGTATTTCAGGTGGAGACGAACAGCGAAGTCAGCCTTGGGCCGGAGACCAATACAACCAACAGCCCAGAGTTGCAAGGCCCTGCACCTACGTTGTCTCTCATTTGATTCTCTGTGCTGGTTTTTACCGTTTTCCTGGATTTACGGACGTGGCTTACCCCTGGACAGCTGAAAAGTCTTGTCCACGTCAGTCATCTGTGAAATGGCGGAGCTGGGATTTGGAAAGGGGTTTTCAGATTTGGAGAGCTGCGGGGAGGAGGGGAGGGGCCTGAGTTTCATTTTAGGAGCAGTAGGAACAGTCTAGGCAGATGGAAGCATGAAGCATGCAGGGTCTGGGCAAAACTGTACCTGGCTGACCTGCGGTAGAGAGTGAGGCGGGGAGGTGAGAGGCCCCACCTCTGCCCAGATGTGTGCAAGTGGCTGCTGGGCCTGAGGTAGACGAGGCCCAGGGAGTCCCACGCAGGAGCCAGGACAGGGGTCAGCACTGGATGTCAGGGGCTTGCGGAGGAGGAACCTAAGGGCTGACTGACAAGTGGTCAGTGACAGGCCCAGTGAGCATTTGGCCTGGTCACTGGCCCCTGGAACGGAGGACCTGAGATCAGAGAAATGCAGCAGCGAAAAGATGGGGCCCTGAGAGCAGGCAGCACCAAGGGAGTCTGGGCAGAGCCTTTCCTGGTAAGATTACAGGGGAAGAGAAAAATCCAGCTAGCTCACCTGCTGGCAGGTACCATCTAGGAAGGGAGACCAAGGGGCCCTGGGGATGCTGGTTGGGGCGGGTGGGTAGGACTGCCTTCAGTTCAGAGCCTGCAGGTGAGAAGCAGCAAAATGTTTTCTTCTCACCTGCCTGGACCACGTCGGGAAGGTGTGGGGGCAGCACACAAGTAGCAGATCCCTGGTGAGAGTCAGAAGAAGGCCAAGCCCTGGGCTGCACATGCCAGCCCAGCCCTTCTGCACTGTCACCTGGCACAGGATAGGCTGAGCCGGGAAAACTTCCCACTGCTGCCGCTCCCTGCGTGCTCGCTTTTGCTTTGCATTCCTCTTGGTTTCCCAAGTAAAGTTGCCTTTGAAAACAAAAATACACACCCCTCATTTTTCTCTAAACAAGAAGACAGGATCATTTGTTCCCACGCTGGGCGGGGTAACTAAAGGGACAGGACAGCTCTAGGGGCCCAGGCCTTAGGGTTGGAGCTGGAAGGGCGGTGAGCTGAGGCCGGGAGAAGGGCAGCTCGGGAGGATGGGAGGCAGTCTGCTGACGACACTACTGCCCTGACAGCACCCCTTCGAGGCCTCTGAGTCCTGCTCCCTCGATCCCCCAAGGCCCCCACCAGCCCCTCTCCTGTCCACACACACACTCAGTACCTCCTTGCTTTCCTATTCACGACTAATGGCTAATTAGGTGTGTTGCAAATTGGAGACTATTGGTGATCTATCAGTATATACTAATCAGTGACTATGTTCCTGAAATCTTCACTACTCCCACTCAGATTGTCTTAAAATTTTCTTTTTAATAAAAATCTAGTTATACAAGTAAGGCAGGCCCATTACAGGAAGGTGGGGCGAGGATAATGAGGACAGTACCGATCAGACTGTCTTTTCAACTAATTAAAAATAAACAGCCTTGTCTCATCTCTGATGACTAGTGAGCCCTTCCCACCTCTCCTCCCAGCCACTGAAGGGTCCTGGTGCTGCGATGCCTTCTATGCAGCGCAATTAATGAATTCTATGCAATTAACATCTGTGGGATGGCTGATTGCTGGCTGGGGCCCAGGGAGCTCCGGGTTTCCTACAGACACTAGAAACTACGAAGTGTGCTGGAGGTGGCTGGTCTGTGGCACGCTGGCTCGGGAGCTGGCTGGGTTGCAGGTAGACTTGTTTTTCCCAGGTTAACTGGTGGCTTCCTGCTGTGACGACAAGCTCAGTCTCGCAGGAGAGGGGTCTGGATGGTGCTTCTGGATCACCTGAGTGTGAGTTGATCCTGGAAGGAGTTGTCCCTGGACAATCAGATGTTGAGTACCGACTGTGTGCCGGGCACTGTGAGGACCACTGGCGATACAATAATGAAAGCTGTTGGAGAGAGAATCCACAGACTAACTGGAATGCAGCCTGATAAATGTGGTCCTAGAGTTAGAACAAAACATGGGGGGCGCGGAGGGGGTTGGCCCTGAGGTGGGGTCAGCCCAGGGAGCTTCACAGAAGAGGCAGCCTGAGAATTGGGCCTTTAAGGGTGAGTGAAGTGTAGCAGGCTGGGATCACTGGGGCCAGGTAGAGGGAAGAGATGCTCTTCTAGACAAAATGAAGACTGAACAGTGACCTGGTGATATGATGGCTTTATTTTTTTTAATTTTTATTTATTTATTAGTGGAGGTACTGGGTATTGAACCCAGGACCTTGTGCATGCTAAGCGCTCACTCTACCACTGAGCTGTACCTTCCCCCTATGATGGCTTTAAGCGTGTTCCAGGAACACCGAGAGGACCTTCCGGGGCTTACGTTTCACATCTGAGCTGCACAGTTAAAGGGAGCGGCTGCTGCTTCGGGGACCCGGTGTGAGCGCCTTCTCCCTTGCTCCTCCATGCTTTCCCGTCGTTTATCTGTCAGGGCACAGCCATGTCTGCTTGTGCGGTCCAGGCCCAATTCCAATGCCTCCTTCCCTGAAGCCTCTGGGGTTGTCTAGACAGATGTGGCCTCCACATCTGGATTCTCAGCTCATGCTGTCCTCACTACTGCTGTGGCCCCTTACACCCTTGTTCTCACTGTCTTAGGGTCTGTTTTCTCCACTAGACTCCGTGCTTACAGGCAGGAAGTGCGCTTGGTTCCTCCCTGCCTTCCTTGCCTCAGGCGCTGGACCTCACACACATGCTCCATCGATGCTGAATTCTTTATTTTGCTCTGTGAACACATCCCGGTCACTCAGCAGACCCTGGCTCAGTTTCCCCATCTAACCTCATTAGGGACTGAGGTAGGACTCTAAGCAGTCTGATGTGAGGTGAGAAGGTCCCAGGTAGATTGTCCTCATCAACCCCCATTAACACTTGATTGAGAAGGTCACAGTCCAGGCTTATGTAACGAGAGCCAATTGTTTAACTCATTAAAACAGGTTCTCAGCTGGCAGACTGACAAGTGCATACTGCATGGCCTCTCCCACTCCACCTACAGCCCTAGAATGTGACAGATTTAGGTGCCAAGGCTTGGAATGCCTTGAAGATCCTGCTCCCAGCCGCCAGCTGGGTGTTACTGGGACAGGGAGGACCCTGGCGACAGATCTGACCTGATTACTGGGCCCTTTGTTCCTGGGCCGTGGGAGCCTGCCCAGTTGCCGAGCCAGCTCCTGAGCGGCCCACCAGCAACTGCGAAGATGAGAAGCACGCCTCCTGGCTCCTGTCCTGTTGCATCATTGACCCCATTTGGGAACGTGAACCTTGCTTTTTCATGCTAATTGCCAGCTGAAGAATCAGGACACTTGTAAATCCCTAATTCCTGTAAGGAAGTTTTGTGATGATGCCCTTCCAAGAAAGAGTAGATGCATGGATGGATAAGCAAAGGGATGGGATAGAAGGATGGAAGATAGTAAATCAGCATCAGATGGATAGACAGGTGGATTGTAGAGTCAGTGAGTGGATGGGTGGGTGGATGGATGGAAGGGAGGTCAGCTTGTGCCGATGGCCCTCCTAGGGACACAGAGCCCTCCAGGTGTTGATGGTGGGGCTGGCAGGTGCTGCTGTAGCAGGAGTTCTGTTCCTGAAGGCTTGCTATCAGTAGCACTAAATATAACGGGGGTAACTCTTCCACTTATTTTTCAGGAAACAGCAATACATTGAATGCAACCGAGGCCTCTTCAGAGATTTGCCCCCTACTGAGACTTCCAAGCACGAAAATATTTATATTCTCCCCTTTCAGCATTGATGCGCGGACCGCAGAGAACAGAGAGAAATAACCTGCAAATAAAACACCCTAGGAAAAGCCCAGCTATCACACTGATATAGCAAAAAATGGAAGAGCACTGCCAGCAGTCTGGGAAATGGAGAGCAGAGTCGGCGCCGTAAACCCGTCGTTCCGGCGCAGGCCTTGCTGCTCCGCGTGTCTGTGCTCACGCGCAGGAGCTGTGTGTCACTGCAGCTGTGATCTGCGCGCCTACACTCCGTCACCTGCCTTCTCCACCTAACATCATGTCACGAGCGTTTCTCGATGTTGTACATCGTCTTTATAATTACTTCAAATGATGGTAAAATATTTCATTCATGATGCTACTGCTGAATACTTAGGTTGCTTGTAATTTTTTCCCTTTGCTCATTTTCATGAATTAAGAAATGTAAGATATTTCACCCAGTGCTTGGTAGAATGTACGTACTTAGTCGGTAGATAATTTCTTTCCCATCTCTCTCCTTCATCTATGTCTTTGTATCTGGGCTTTTCCTTAGGATAAAGGTTCCTTAGGGTTCAAAAGTTTAAATAGTTGTGTGGCTTTTCACACACGCTGCTACCATGTAATTTTATTAATTACAATGATGATAATGTAAATAGCTCCACAGTTACACATATCGTCTCACAAAATCCTCTCACATCTCTAAGGGGGTAGCCACGACCTCGTTTTAGATAAGAAAGCAGAGGCCTACAATTGTAAGTAATTTGCCCAGTGTCCATGTTGGTTCTGTTTCCTTTTTTCTCCCCAGGGTCTGGTACAATGCCTGGTGCATGGAATGACTTTCATAAATATTTGCTGAATGAAGTTCACAAATGGGAGTGTCATGATTCAAACCGAGATCTGGTTCACTTCAAAGCCTATGCTTTTTCATAATGCAAAAGAATTTTTAAAAATGTGTATATATGTGTGTGTGTAACTGAATCGCTTTGCTGTAAGCCTGAAACTAACATTGTAAATCAACTACACTTCAATAAAAATTAGAAGTTTTGAAAATGAAAAAATCCCACCAAAGCTTGTGCTTTTTACCTTAAACCTTGCTGATAGCTCTTGACGTTCACTTAGGTGGGAGTAGCGATGCAGGTGTTGCCAAGCCCTTGGACCCAGGCTTGTGACGCACACCCATGCAGGCTCAGGGCAAACGTTCGAGGCTATGATGTGCTGTGGGTGGGAGTTTAGGACCCTAATTATAGTTACCCTAGGACTATGCCTGCTTGACTTTTCCCTGAGGTCACCCAGGCAGACCTAGTCTCGGATTCTGAGGACAAGTGCATGGAGATTGGTCCTAAGTGCTCGGTGTCCATGCTGAACTCAGAGGGCTTGTTGCTGTAGCTGGGTGACTTTGTGCGTTTACAAACACACTGTCCTCATCAGAACCACAGTCTGAAATCCAAGTCCATGAGCTGAGGAGGCAGAGGGACCCCCTGGACTGAATGTCCTGTGGCCCCATCCTTCCTAGTTTCACCCCAAAAAGCACCAGCCCCAAGAGTGTTGAGCACTCATTTCCAAAGGTCATGTCTCCCTGCATCAAGCAGAAATCTGTGTCCCATTTCTGTTGCACAGGAAGTATGTGTTGAGTGTCAGAATGGTTCTTCAGAGAACCTTAAAAATAAAAAGGTCTGGCCACGGATGCTGCCAAGGGCTGGAGACGGCAGTGACCAGGCTGGTCTCAGGACTAAGGCGGGGACCCAACACGGCAGGACTTCCCGTGTGCTGGGAGTGGAAGAGCTGCTTTCAGCTCTGACAGTCTCTGGGAAAGAGTACAGAAAAATACCAGGTTTGAGAGGAGAAACTCAGGAAGTTTCATATTTAACAGAGGGAGGGAGGAGTCACTGAAGGGATCAGAGGCAGTCCCAGAGGTAAGAGATTGTGTAATAAAGGGCCAGGCCTTCCAAGCAGTTCCACTCACACGTACTGAGCAGCTGCTTTGTACATGTGGTCTGGTAAGTCTTGAGAATATAACGATGGATAAGACAGATCTCTGTCTTCCAGAAGATGCCACAGTCCACCTGGGAGACAGAAACGCAAAACAACAGCATCAGTGACAACCAAACACATAAATGTTCTGTTAGTGATATGATCTACCGCCCCCTAAAGGGAGGGCTGAGACGGCAGGGATCTGCACACACTGGAGGAAGTCATGTCTGAACCTCGCACTGAGGAACGGGTGAGGGTTCAGCTGGTAAGAGAAATCAGAAGAGCACACTGGTCGGAGGGAAGAGCAAAGTCCCGAGGTGCACAAGGACGCGGAGTGATCGGCCTCGGGAGGGAGGAGGCGGTTCCGATGGAGGGGACCTCAAAAGTGGCAAAGGCTTGTAAGAGGCAGAGCAGGATGAAGAGACTGCGCCCAGAGTCAGTGGGTAAAATAGGATGTGAATGAGTAGAGGCCCCGTATTCATCCTTTCAAAAGAACACTCATTAAGCACCAATCACGTGCGAGGCCTCCAGAGAAGCCAGATGAATTAAAGAGACAAGGATCTCTAACCTGAGGGAGCTTCCACTAGCGGGGGAGGCAGACAGCGTGCTAATAAACAAAGTCGTTACAGAGGCGGTGGGATCAGGAAGGCAGGAAACGTGACAGAGTGACACGGAACGGCTGTATCTGAAGGGGCCTTCAGGAAGCCAGGCCCCGAAGGCCTCTCCAAGGAGGTAACGTCTAAGCAGAGGCGTAAAGGATGAGAAAGAGCAGCACAGGAAGAGGGAGGCTTCAAAACAAATGGGAAGGGCTTGACCTACAGATGGCCCCCGGCTTACGAAGTTTTGACTTGATGTGAAAGAGATAGGCCTTCGGTAGAAACCACGGTTTGAAATTTGGATTTGCTCTCTTCCCAGACTAGCGATATGGAGTGTGGTGCCCTCATGATGCTGGACAGCGGCCGCTCCCAGTCAGGGAGGTCAACAGCCAACACACAACCGTCCCGTACCCACACCGCCGTTCTGTTTCTCACTTTCGGTACAGTCTTCAGTAAATTGCATGAGATAGTCAACACTTGATTATAAAATAGGTTTTGTGCGGGATGATTTTGCCCAACTGTAGGCTAATGTGAGTGTTCTGAGCACGTTTAAGGTAGGCCCACCTAAGCTCTGATGTTTGGTAGGTGAGGTGAATTAAATGCATTTTTGACTTAATGATATTTTCAGCTTATGTGAGTTCGTGGGGACATAACTCCATCATAAGTCAAAGAGGATCTGTGTTTTGGGGAAGAGAGAAGAGGCCAGTGGGGCTTGAGTGTAGCAAGTGAGGGCCAAGGAGATGGGAGATGAGGTTCAGTGAGTTTGGATTTGATCTTAAAAGCAAAGAACAACCATTGAAGGATTTTAGGCAGAGAGAAAATACTCTTATTTCATGTTTTAAAACATACACGCTGGGTGCTGCACGAGCGTGAACAGGAAAAGCTCAGAGGAGGAGCAGAGAGCCCAGCTGACGGCTTTGCGGTGGTCCAGGCAGAGAAGAGGGTGGCTTGGACTTTGGTGGTGGAAAAGGAGACAGAGACGAGGTGGGCAGCTTCAAAATGTATTTGGTGATTAAACGAAGAGGACTCGATGTGGGGGAGTGAGAGAAAGGGAAGAATTAAGGGACTTTGGGTTTGAAGCAAAGTGAGAGTAGGGTCTTCCTCAGAAGTTGGGTCCTGGATTCTGGGCATCTCTCCAGGCAGGGGACAGGCCCCCGCTGCCCGGCCTGCAGTGGAGAAGCCATGACCTTCATCTTGGCTCTGGGAGATGGGAGGGACGACTGTGTCCCAGTGCCCTGTGAGGCTGGCGGAGGGTCTGGAGGCCAGCTCGCTCTTGGCTTTGGCTTGTGCCCATCTTGCCAAGGAGAAACGGAGGCCACTTTAATTTACTCGTCACTGATTTATTACACACTCGTTGTGTGCCAAGCCCTGTTCTGGGTGCTGGGGACAGAGTGGGGAACAAAAAGTACAAAATCCCTAACTTCATTGAGTTTACATTATATTTGGTTAGAATAACAACAGTTGAAACAGTAAATAAAACCAAGAGCTGCAAGAGTGGGACCAGGCAGGGACGTGGGGCAGGGCGTGCTGGGGCGGGTGGCAGGAGGTGGCCGGGAGCGGAGAGGCGGTCTGTGGGCCGCGCTGCGGAACCTGTGCGGTCTGTCCCAGGAAGTGGCCTTTCTGGGTCTCCTGTAGCCAAAGCGGCGCCGCCCCACCCCCGCAGTCTGTGCCCAGCATCCCATTTGTTTTCGTCCTAGTGCTTGCCACACTCTGTAACGATCTTGTCTATTTATTTGCGTGTTTTTTCTTCTGATAATTCAGACGAATTCTGGTGTCATTCCAAAGGGTGTGAATTTAGGGAGGAGATGAAAGCGGGGGTGGGGCTGTGAAAGCTGAGCCATGAACCAGGGTACAAAGTTCAAGTTCAGAAGGTTCTAGACTTGGACACTGGGCTCAGAGCTAGACAGTCCTGGGCTCAAATTTCAGAGAACCTTTTGACTGGGGAGAAGGGAAACGTAGACTCCTGTGAGAGGGGTGCAGAGAAACAATTTGGGTTGGAGACCCCGATGTCTGGGTGAACGGGGGGGGGTCCTCTCTCCCTTGGTCTGGGCAGGATGCAGGAAGGCAGGATTTCTAACCAGGGTGGCTGTTTACTTAGAGGCTGGCTTGTTCCTGTTCTAGTCTAAGATGCTAGAAGAGTTCAGACAGGGGCTACCCCTGCCCCTGCATCGACCTTATCCCAAGGTCCCACATCCAGCAAGTTTGTGACCGACTTTCCCATAGGAGCCTCAGCTAGGGAGGGGCGCCCTTAACCAGCAACCAAAACTCTGAGCCGGTGTTAATTAGGTCCGGGCAGCTGACAGGTGATTGTATCTCTCCTCCATTAAAGGGGAGTGCAAGGGCCTCCCTGCTGCTGGCTGACCCCCTCCCGCCTCCAGAGAAGCCCGGGGCTGGGGTAGGGCTCGTTCTGGCGGGGATGAACACAAGACCTGGTGCACAGAGCAGAGCCCGGCTGGGCACAGAGGAAGGGGCCCGGGGGGAGCAGAAGAGGAGGCAGGGAGGGGAGGACCCCAGAAAGCTTTGGGCTCTGGGACTTGGTCTCAGCAGGAAAGGAAGGGTCCTTCTTGCTGCTGGTGCCATTGCCACTGCTCCTTCCAGCTGGTCTTACTCCGAGCGTTTTTTCTTACCATTTTCCTCTTGTCGTAAGCAAGATAAACACACACATTCATATAGCCATTGTGTACCACAGGCTTTGGAGGTAAAGAGTGGCTCAGAAGAAAAGAGGTGTCACAGAAAAGCACGAGATTAGAATTGGGGGGGTTAAGATTACAGTTCTTTTTAGTTGACTTGGTTGTGTGATGGTGACCAAGTTATTAAACTGTACTGAGATAGCCACATCTATAAAATGGGTATTTTTATTTAAAATTCACTTTTATTATGAGCATGTGCATCTGCTGTGAAGAACTGAGGTAATCCTCAGGCAATTGTGTGTAAACTGAGGTTCTCTCCCAGTGTACGGCACAGAACTGCCATTAAGCCATGCTCTTATTCGAGTGGACTTTTATAGGAGGAGAACTGGGCAGGGTTAAGAGGGTCTAAACATTTAAAATCCCTCTTGAGGGTACAAACTATTAGGTATAAAATAAGCTGCAAGGATATACTGTACAGCACGGGGAATATAGCCAATATTTTATGATAGCTATGAATGGAGTGTAACCTTTAAAAATTGTTTCACTGTACCGTACACCTGTAACATATGCAATATTTTACATCAATTATACTTCAATAAAAATAAAGAATCAAACAAACACACACAGTGCCCTTTTAATTTAGCTTCTTCCCATATAAAATGAGAGGGGTGCACAGAGGACTGCAAGGGCCCTTCCAGGTTAGAGTGTGACTCCGAGGAGCGAACTGCATTTCTCAGGAGGCTCAGGAGCACATGTCAGGGCCTGGCTGGCCGTTGGCTCAAATGCCAGCTCCACCTCTTATTAGCTGTTTGACTTTAAGCAAGTTTCTTAACGTCTTTGGGTCTCAGTTTCTTCATTTGTAAAATTGGGATAATTGTTTCTCCCTTGCTTTAGGGGTTGGACTGTTGCATGAAATGAAAGAATGCTATAAAGTGCTTGGCCCGGTGCTTGCACGTGGGGAGTGGGGGTGGCTGACGGGCACAGGGAAGGCTGGAGCTTGATTTTCAGGTTCTGCTTTCTCAAAGCCTTCTCTCCTTTAACCCTTCCCCAGAGAGGAAGGCTCCTCTCTCTGCCCCTGGAGGCTCCACCATGGCGGGAGCAGAGGGGCCGAGGTGGCCCCTCCTCATTAGGGTCAAGGAATGACAGACTGTGGGAAAGAAGGCCTTTATACCTTAGCTCGTCTCACCCCTCATTTTACAAATGAGGGATCTGATGAGGCCCAGAGAGGTAGACGCCCAAATGAAGTTGCACAGCAAATTAACGGGAAAGCCTGGATCGGGACCCATCCATTCAAGCTTTACGATTTATCCTTGAGGGATCCCACTTGTTGCTGTTGGAGAGCCCCAGTCTACCTGGCCCGGGGAGTTTGTCACCGGGAAGGGCCGTAGGTGGGGCGGCCTGGTCCTTCCCAAAGTCCACGGGCTCCCCCTGCTGGGCACGAGCTGAGGGTGGCCGCCTCGCCGGCTCCTGGACGCCTCTGGGGAGCGCTGGCCCGACGCCGTTGGCTGGATGCCCTGACCAAGCCATCCTGACATGTTTTCAGAGATTCAGTATTCCAGTGGACCATTTGAAAGAGATTTAAATAACAAAAAAATCCCTTTTATATTTACCCGCGTGATTTCCGTTGCAGGTGCTCTTCTGGCCTTTGGGTAGCTCAGATTCTAACGTCACCCTCCTCCTGCCTGCAGGGCTGCCTTTCTCGTACTTCCTGTTTGCGGGTGATGGATTCTTTCAGCATTTGGATGTTTTTAAAGTTACTTAATTCTTATTCATTTTTGACAGATGTTTTTCTACAGGGTATGAGGTTCTAGACTGAAAGTTAGTCTTTTAGTAACTGATGGCTGCTGCGCCCCCGCCTTCTGGCTTGGCTTGTTTCTGCCGAGCAGTCTGAGATCACTGTTCTCTTTCTTCCTTTGGAAAGAATTTATTTTTCCCTGGTGTGGCTGCTTTTAAGACTTTTTTCTCCTTCATCACTGGTTTTAAGTAATTTGGTTATGAAATGCTTTGGTGTATTTTTATTCATGTTTCTTGTGCTTGGGGTTCATTGAGATCCTTAAGTGTACAGTTTTCAAAAATCAAATTTGGAAAAGTTTTGGTCATTATTCAACCATTTGCCCCCACCTCACCCCACACATCCTGCTGCCAGAGAAGCTGGAGCCCCTGGCTGGACAAGCCCTGATGTGCCCAAGGTGTACGCGCTCTGGAGACCCCAGGGGGTGCCAAGCCCATCACAGCAGTGGCCCCACCAGGGGGCCGCCTCACACCGGTGAGGTGTGGTCAAGGCACCAAGTGATGAAGCTGAAACTGTAGGGCCAGGAGGGGAACAGAACTTAAAGGCAGAAATGTGATGGGGAAAAGAGAGAGAGAGAGCAGGGAGGGAAGGAAGGAAGGAAGGAAGGAAGGAAGGAAGGAAGGAAGGAAGAAAGAAAGAAAGAAAGAAAGAAAGAAAGAAAGAAAGAAAGAAAGAAAGAGAAAGAAAAAGAAAAGCAAGCTAGGGTCTGTAGTGAAGTTGAGAAGAGTTGAAGGGGTGAAATTAATTCGGACCATATGAAATTGTTGTTTTGTAGGTTAAAATGGTGGATTACGAGTAATTTTATCTTTTTAATCTAATAGTAGCTCACTGAAGGGAGGAAATAAATCTTCAATATTCACCATGAAACGCACATGGGTCTAAATGAGAAACACTGATTTTAGCCCCTGTAATGTCCACTTGTTCCCGACTATGTATTCAGAAAGCCCCTGTTAAAATCCACACATGTTAGCTGGGAGGAGCAAATATTACCTAAAAACTTCCTGGCACAATTGGTTTTATCAAGCCAGCTTGTCGCTTACCCAGGACAGTGGTTGTATCATATTTGATTGGACGGAGCCTGGGAAGGGGGAGCTGCTGGGCAGCCCGTGGGCAGGAGCGGGGCCTGGGTAGAGGGCATGGAGAGAGAGGAGCCCAAGGTCTGGGGCCCAGAGAACCTTGGCTGACTTAGTGGGCCCACAGCCACCTTGCACGCCCGAGTCCCTGGGTAGCTAGGATTCCTTGGTGCTCTGGCACCCTCTGCAGGGCAGGTCCTGAATTGCACACTATGTCTCCGGAAGATGGAGCTCAAGACGGAAGCCAGAGGGAAATAGTTTTATGACATGCACGCTATGTGTAAGCAGTGTGCTGGGCACTCAAGATAACCTCGAGCAGTAGCCATTATTATCCCTGTTCGACAGAGGTGTAAACTGGGGTTCAGACAAATGATGTGACGTGTCCAAGATCCTAACTCAATGGTGGAAGAGCTGGGATTAAATCCAGGTTTGCCCCTCTCCAAAAGACAAAGGTTGACTGTGGGCACCTCCAGGGTAAGGAACAACCTCTATTGAGTTCCCCGAGCATAGTGGGGTGCAATTAGTGCCAACCCCAAAGACACAGGGTCCTGCTTAAACCCACAGCCTTTGACACTCCTCCCCAGGGCCAAATCACAGCAAGTTTAAGGCCCTCTGCACAGGGACTGAAACTAGGGCCCAGGTATGTGTCTGGGCAGCCTTTCACCCCTCCTTGATGAATGCCCTTTTTTTTTTGTTTTTACTTTTTTTTTCTTTTCGAGGGGAAGGTAAATAGGTTGGTTTGTTTGCTTGTTTATATGGAGGCACTAGGGAGTGAACCCAGGACCTTGTGCATGCTAAGCAGGCACTCTCCCACTGAGCGACACCCTCCCCGCTCCTTCTGCTGGATGCTCTTGACAGTCACTTGGAAAGCAGTCAGCCATGGTGCTGTGCTTCCCCACCTCCTGGCCCTTTCTTATAAGGGATCACCTTTCATCTTAAGACCAGCTCTCCCTGTTTGACAGATGAGGAGACCTGATTCTCAGAGATGGAAGGGCATTCATGTGTGCATCCATTCATTCATGAAAGTATTCATTGAGCCTCTACTATGTCCCAGTCAATGTTATTGGCACCAAGGATACAACAGTGAACGGAACAGATAAAAGTGGAAGGTGGAAAAGTGAGGGGCAGGGGAGTGTAGGCAGGAAACAATAAACCTGGTAAGTAGGTAAAATACATAAAATGTTGGAAGGTGATAACGGCTATTAAAATAGAGCAGAATTAGGAAGATTGGCAATGCCTGCGCAGGGACGGAGAGGGAGCTGCAATTTAAATGGACTGACTGGTCAGATCTGCTTTATTAGGAAGCCCACTTTTGCACAAATACTTGAATGAGTTTAAGGAGTGAGCCAAGGAGACATCTTGGGTAAGAACACTCCAGGCAGAGAGGGAAGAGCCAGTGCCCGAGCCCTGAGATGAGCGTGTGCGTGACCCACGCGAGATACAGCGAGGAGGCCGGCGTGGCTGGGAGGGAGTGACAGGGGGAGAGTAGCGGGGACCCGACGGCACCGTTTATTGAGGAGCTGCTGTAGGCTGGGCGTCGCAGGCGCTTCCACAACCCAGCCTCGTCAGCGCCTCCGGGAGGCTGTTACGGACCCACTTCAAAGTTGAGAAACGGCGCTTGCGTGAGAGCGGGTGGCCGGTCCGCGGTTCCAGGGCTAACGAGTCCGGGGCCTGGCCCCAGAGCCCTGTTCTCTCCTCAGCCCCCCCTTGCTTTTCTTTACGTGTGTTTCTTTTGTGGGTGGGCGGCCCCCCGTTCTAGGCCAGCCTCCCCTGGGGGGGGGTATCGGGGGGGGGGCGCTCAGGGGTCACGGGGAGCCCCCAGGAGTGCCGGCGCTGAGTGCCGATCCGGTCTTCTCTCCACATCTAGGCGGCTTCCTTGTGCCCCTAGTTTTAGGTGCAGCGTCCTCACTATTCTGAAATTCGTGACTGTTTTTAGTTCTCTCTTTTCGTGGCATTCAGTAGAAACGGTAGATAATCTTTTATTTTCTGAAAGAGAAAGCACAGAAGTTACATTCTTCTGTGAAATAAAAGCAAATACGGTGCTTTGTTCACCACGGCTGTTTCTCCTCATTTCTCTGGGTAGCGGGTACAGAACAGCTCAGGGTATATGCTGTGATGGGGGGGGGTAAGTGGGGGTGGGTCGGGGGGTGTAAGGGTCGGGGCAGGGGTGGCCCCGGCCAGCTTCTGTATTTGGCTCCTGGGGTGGGAGGTACTTCGAAAGGGGTCTGACCAGGCTCGTCCGCAAGCTGCAGGGAAGGGCGGGCGCCACCTGCTGGTTGTCTGTGCAAACTACCTCTTCACCCACTGAATCTTCACTTTTTTTTTTTCCAGGTCAACCTGAAAATGGCACAGTAAATCTTCCTAGATGTGACTCTACCAAATTAATTCTTCCCTTTTAGCCTTCTCGGAGCACTCTGTGTACTGGCACCTTTATGATGGCATCATGCTAATGTCCCTTTGCCGTGGCTCGTGCTGGTGTGTGTGTTAGGAACAGTATTCCCTACGTCTAAGATGTCCTTCACCTCCTGTCAGACTATCACAACTTCAGAAATCACCTGCTCCCAGAAACCATCCCTTACTGTACCCCCACCCCCACCGCGTCCCAGTCCTCTGTGACTCCTGTGCCACTTCAATAGACTGTGTGGTTATTGAGTCTGTCTCCCCCGTGTGTGAACCACGTGAGGACAGGGAATTAGCATCCTTTACCTCTGATTCCGGATGACAGCACAGGCCTGGGACATGCTGAGGTGCTCAATAACTGTTGAAAGAAAGAAAGAAAGGATGAATGAACAACAGACTGCAGTAAATAGGAAACAGACCTTTCATCTGTGTTATGTGTGGAGTTTACACAAATGTAAGAAGAATGTTCTCTTGGTGGGAGTGTTTCAAAGAGCTTACTGCATTTAAAAACTTTTTATTCTAAATATTGAAGCTGGCAACTCAAGAACATCTCTTCTTAAGACTTTTAGGGGTTAAAAGTCACACTTGATTACCACTTGCTAAGGCTTTGACTTTTAAACAGAGACAGACTGCGTGAATTTTAGGTCTTGCTGAACCTTGCTCATCCCTTAATCTGGCCACACAGATTCCTTACGGGGTCTTATCTAATTGTTGGAAAAAAAAAGATTTTGTCGCAACAGCACTTATCACACTTTAGTGTGATTGTGTGGCTGCATGCAGTCTCCCACAAATAGTTTAAAAGGGCATAGTGACCACGAGGGGGAAATGGTTGGAGGTGAGCTGCAAAGCCAGCCTGGAGCCAGCTGCGGATGGCCATGCATCCCTCGCTAAAGGAGGACTTGCTCTTGTGCAGGGGTGCCCTCTAGTGGAGAATCAGCAAATTAAAAACAAGTTTCTACTTTGTGGATAACTGTCCTAACAGCAATTGAGTATCCTTTCCCCGTTAACTTTTTTATATTGAGGTATAACTTTAAAAAATCGCAGATGACATACATCCTGAGTGTGGAACTCAATGCATTTATTTCATATGTATACACCTGTGTAATCACAGTCTAGATCAGGATAAAGAACATTTCCAGCACCTCAAAAAGCTGCCTCATTCTTCCTCTCATTCAGTACGAAGAGTAACCCCGGTTCTGAACTCTATCCCCACAGATTACTTTTGCTCATTCTTGAAATCCATATAAATGGAAATAGATGGAATAATACTGTCTGTATTATTTTGTACCTTACTTGTTTCACTCAACATTGTATCTGTGAGGCTCTTCTATATTGTTGAGTTTGGTTTTTTATAGCCTATGGAACATGCTTTATGAATATACCACATACATATTTAAATCCATCTGTATTCATTTTCTGTTGCACTATTTACAATGTACAAGACATGGAAGCAACCTAAATGGACTTCTGTTTTAATGTGTGAATGTCAAAGGGCTCGGTTCACTTAGCCTTCCCCGCGCCTAACAAGGCTCTAAGGATCGGAGCAGGTGGCTGTATGTTTCCTTCATCTAAAATGAAGGAAGCCAGGGCATTCCTTCACACAGGTCCTCTTCCAAATAACTATCTCAGCAGCAAAGCCTGAGCACAAATTTATAGATTAACATTATACTTTATTGTAAGGGCATTAAAAAAATAATGTCCAAATGAATGTCTTTTTACATAAAAAAATCTTTCTGTTGTAGACTCTTAAAAGACGATTCATTAAAAGGACATTTTGAACATATAATAATAGGAAGATTCTCCCTGATGTATCAGTATACCCCTAATTTATTTATTTCAGTACTGACCACATTTTACACATTTTTTAATTAAAACAAATCATACAGGTATTTTTAAAAAGGTTGTATTTAGTTCCTTAAGAGTTTTAAGCTTTTTTTCTTTTATTGAAGTACAGTTGACTTACAATATTATATTAGTTTCAGGTATATAACAGTGATTTGGTATTTTTATAGGTTATACTCCATTTAAAGTCATTATAAACTATTGGCTATATTCCTTGCGCCGGACATCACATCTTTGTAACTTGTTTATTTTATCCCAAGTAGTTCGTGCCTCTTAATGCCCTTCACCTATCTTGCTTTTGCTCCCACCCCTTTCCCCATGAGTAACTAGTTTGTTCTCTGTATCTGAGTCTGTTTCTGTTTCATTATATTCATTCATTTTATTTTAAACATGAACTTATTTTCATTCGCTAGATTGATTTTGCCCTTATTCACTCAAAGTTATGAACCCAGCCATTCATTCAGAGAGAAGGAGTAGAATTTGGTAAATAGAGTGAAAACATGAATTAAAAACAGAAACCACAGGACCGGAGAGGGCTGGTGGATAAAAATATTTATTGTGGCCGAGCAGCACATTCCGAGCCATCACATCCAAACGTCAGGAGAGCGAGTTTGAGCCCAGCCCCAGGGTGGCTGTCCTGCAGTACAGCGCCGGGGCGGCCTTATTCCCCAGGTGAGAGCTCATCAAGGGATGGAAGAGACTGAGGGATGAGCAGCACAGGGCTGGTGCCCATCCTCGGCCAGCTGGTCACTAGGCTGATGCTGGGAGCCCAGGTGGGAAGCAGCCCCAAAGCTCTGGCAACAGCTCAAGCTCTGATGTCACAGTCAGCTGAGGCCACAGCAGCCCTGGGGCTAGGCCCACAGCAGGAAGAGACTGGAGCAGGGCATCTTGGGAGGGCCCCTAGGGGGACACTTTGGGGGGCACTTGGTGGTGGGCACTTTAAAAGGAGGCCAGCAAGCCTGCTGGGTTTGCTGGCAGGACATCTGGGTGGGAGTTCCGTCAACCTAAAACCCAATACAGATGCTTTAAGGGCTTCTGAAATCTTAGACCATCGCTTCCGCCTTTGGAATCTTCCCATAGGCTGTTGATATGGGGAGGTAATCAGAAGTACACACGCACACACACACACGCACACACACACACAGAGTCAACACAAAGCCTCCATCTCACTCATTAAAAATGAACGTTTCTCTAAGATATGGCACAATTCTTGTCAAACAGAAGGCGTCCAATAAATATAGGTGGAACACAGAAATGAAAGGGATTTTCAGCCCCGCCCCCAGTTCTGCACACTTTATCTTCCAGAGTCTAGAAGGGCACCAGGTAATCCGTAGGAGCTCCACAAGTAACTGCTGAGTAAGTGAAAAATATCTGAATGTATTAATGAATGAGGAAAGAGCGGGAGGCCGGCAACTATACTCAAGTAGAGGAAAGGACACCAGATGGCATTTCGTGGTAACACTGGCGGTCACCATCTTCTCCGTGTCCTTCAGTCACCCTCTCTAAGCATCCAGGAATGTGTCTGTGAGAGGTACATGGCCTGGGATCCACCCTCCCCAGCCAGCTGTCTCAGTCGCCAGAGGCCAGACATTGGCAAGAATTGAGGCCGGCCAATCACTCACCATCCAATTTTAGGACGTAAAATTCCCAGGCGGCTCTTACTAGATCCAAGGCAAAAATCTCTCCTACCCCCTCCCTTTCCTTCCCCCCGTGATCTCCAACAGTCCCCCCCCCCCGCCCCCGCCACTTTACAATCGTGCTCTCTCTAGGTCCCAAGAGACCCACTCACCTGGTCAGACCCAGACGTGGACCGGTCAGTCCCTGAGGTTCCGGGCATGTGAGGAGCGGCGTCGGAAATGTGTTTTATAGGCCTCACCTGACCAGGCTCCAGGTGACGCTGGCCCTGGGAGGAGCAGGAAGTGGCTCCTCCCACACTGGGGCACCTGCAGGGTAATTTTTGACATTCCGCGCCCTGACTTTTCAATCTGTCCTTCCCGGGGAGATCCCAAATTACTCTTCTGAAGCTGGAGACCTAACCCCACCAAATTATTTTCTTTCCTGGGCTGGGACTCCGTGAAGCAGCAGGGGGATTCCTAGACCCTGGGGGGAGAATCTGGTTTCTCAAAACACTATCTAAATAAATATCTTCCCTCTCTTCTCAATTCAGCCCATGATCCAGCTTCCCTGGTCCTTAAGAAAATGCCTCTTTAAACTCATGGGCCAGCTGCCAGCTTTGAGCCCCGCCCGGCTGCTTCCAGACTGGTTGCTTTGACTATCTCTCCTCTCACCTCTCTCTCCTCTCTCTCCTCCCCCTCTCCCCACATCCCATCCCTCTCCAGATGGAGAAAACATGGGGGTCGAGGTTAGAATAATTTAGAAATTACTGCCTGGTCTAACTTACTTGCTGGGTAGTGGTGACCTTGTGACCCTCTGGATCTCAGGAAGGGCAAAGGGCAGAGGGAAGCGGAGGAGGCTGTGATGGAGGGGAAGTCCCTTCTGCACAGGGACAGTTCATTGAAAGCGTCTCCAGTCCTGAGGGAGAGGGGATGGAGATGGCCAGTCAAACAGATGCATGCCTTGACTGTCACCAGTGGAGCTGCCGCCTGGAAGTGGGATGAATAATCCGGTTGAGAAGATAGCAGGAAACAGAAGTCTTAGGCCCTATTCCCTACTTGGAAGGAAGAGACCGCTTCCAAGCTCCCCTGACTCCCATGGAGGTGACAGGGATCCAGAAGCTCCCATCTGTCCTGCGGAGAAGGAAGGAGCTCCCTGGGGGTGTGGGGAAGTGGGAGGTGGGAGGGTAACCCCGTGGGGATGAACGGGGGTCCGTGCCTCTGCAGCTGAAAGCAGCAGGGTGGGCTGCTGGGGACAGGATATCCGGGAGCCACAGCCGGGGCGCAGGGAGATCCCCAGCTCCGGTAACATCTAAAGTGAGCCGGAGGCAGCCAGGGGGACCACTGGGCCTGCCCAGGCCGGGAGGGTGGAGCGCAAGTTCACTGACCACAGATTTCTTCGGCCCCAGCCCAAGAACCCTGTCAGTGCAGCCATCCTACAGTAGGGGGCAGCAAAACCCCAAAATCCGACAGTAGAATGCCAGGCTTCCTCCTGTGTGAGGCTTCCCGGCCCCATCAGCCTCCCTGCTCCTGAACCCAGAGGCCACCACGGGCAGGACAAGGGAAAGAGAGGGGCAAAGAGGTTAGTTGGGAGGTGACGTTTACTTTGACTGAATAACTTCCTAAAATGAGATTTTCGTAAAGGTGATAGAAGTAGATACATCTCACCAGTAGTTTGAAGGATGTTTTCTCCTTTAGCCCACCCCAAGTGGGCCAGCTGCACAAGAAATGGCATTATATTAATTTCAATTAAAGGAGCTCCTAGTTCTTTACATGTTTCAGTACGTGTACAGACGTAGCTACCATACCGCGTTTCATGCAAAGCCTCGTCTCCCTGCATCCCGCTCTCCTGGAGACAACCCAGAAGTGTACACCTCTCCACTTCTGCCTGACCTCCTGCCTTCTTTGGTCTTTCCCGTGTCCCACCCACTCTGGGTCTCTGGGGCAGGCGTGGAAGGAAGTTTCGCATGTGTGTCACTTGTCCTTGACATGACCCTTCTGATGCTCATCGCTCTCACCTGCCCCTTGGCCCACTTACCTGTGTCTCACTCACCCATCAAGGGCTGGCTCAGCCCTACCCCTCCCAGAAGACTTCCTGACTGCTGCCCTGTGCCGCTCCGCCCAGTCCCCAACCGGCCCCCAGAGCACTGTCCTCCCGATGCGCTCCACAGTCTTCGCCACCACTTGGCATCGTTCTTGTGTAGCACAATGTACTCAGTCTAATGGAATAGTTATTCTTTGGTGTAGTCGCACATACTACATAAAATGGAATGTTAAAGCAATTGTTTATCGGAGTTAGAAACCAGAAGACTTTGTAACTGGGCCCTCCCAGAACCCCACAGAGATCCTAGGAGCTCCTAAAAAATTAAGATGTAGCTCACATACCATAAAATTCGCCCTTTTAAAATGTGCCACTCAATGATGTTTAGTATATTTATCAGGGTTTCCAACTATCACAACTGTCTGATTCCAGAGCACTTTACCACTCTCAGAAGAAACCTGCTAGCAATTGCTCCCCACCCACCCACCCCTGTGCCTGCACTCCAACTCCCAGCCCCTGTCCCCGGGCAACCACTAAGCTGCTTTTTGTATGCAAAGATTTGCCTATCTAGGAATTTGCATAAATCGTATCATACAATACGCAGTCTTTCCCGGCTGGATTCTTTTACTTAGCAGAATGTTTTCACGTTTCACTCAAGTTGGCTGAAAAATATTTCATTGTAAGAGCACACCACATTTTGTGTATTCATGAATAGCCACTTTTTGGCTATAAATAATGATGCCATGAACATTCATTTACAAGTTTTTATGTGAAAATATGTTTTTAGTTCTTTCAGGTATATACCCAGGGGTGAAATTGCTGGGTAAAGAAAAAAGTTTTACATTTTGTGGAATGTGCAAACTGTTTTAAAAATGGCTGCACCATTTTACATCCCTACTAGTGATAGATGAGGGTTTTAATTTCTCCAGTTTTTTCCAACTTTTAAAAATCTTTTTGACTGTAGCCATTTTAGGGACTGTGAAGTGTAGGACCTACAGTGGTTTTGATTTGCATTTTCCTAATTAGTTATGCCCTTGAGTATCTTTCATGCGTAGATCTTTGGAGAAATGCCTATTTGAATCCTTTGCCCATTTTAAAATCAGGTTATTTTCCTTTTTCTTGTTGAGTTGTAAGTATTCTTTACGGATCCCGGACATCAGGTGTGCGCTGCACAAACATTTCACCCCCTTCTGTAGTTTCTTTTCGCTTTCCTAATAGTGTCCTTTGAAGCACAGGGGATTTAAATTTTGATGGAATTCAGTTTATCTATTTTCCCTTTTGTTGCTTGTACTTTTGGTGTCATATCTAAAAACCACTGCCAAATCCGAGGTCATGAAGATTCACCCCTAACTTAGCTTTTAAGGGTTTTATAGTTTTCTCTCTTACATCTAGGTCTTTGATCCATTTTGAGTTAAATTTTGTGTATGTTCGAAGGATTCATACTTCCCAATTTCAAACTTACTTCAAAGCTACAGTCACCAAGACTGTTATTTTCAGAAGGGTAAATGTGCAGATCAATGGAATGAAACTGAGAGTCCAGAAATAAAGTCGAACATTTATGGTCAATTGACATTTGACAAGGGTTTCCAAGACCCTTCAATGAGGAAGGAACAGCCTGTACAGTAAACACTGCTGAAGCAGCTGCAAGGCACTGGCGGTTGCTTTTCTGGGCAGGCAGCTGCTCAAAGCAGTCTCTTATCATCCGTGTTCCTTCTGTAAGGATGGTAGCCATATCCCCTCTTTCATTTCTTATTTTAGTGATTTGAATCTTTCCTCTTTTTGGCTTGATCAGTCTGGCTAAATGTGTGTCAGTTTTGTCGTTCTTTTCAAAGAGTCAACCTTTTATTTCACTTATTTTCTCTATAATTTTTCTATCCTCTATTTTATTAATTTCTACTCTGATTTTTATTATCTAGATTAATACTTTGGATTTAGTTTGTTCTTCTTTCCCTGGTTTATGAAGGTAAAAATTGAGTTGTTAATTTGCGATCTTTTTCATTGTTTAATATAGATGTTTACAGCTGTAAATTTCACTCTGGGCACCGCTTTACCTGCAATCTAAACTGTTTTCTGAACAAGCTCCAAGTTATAGAGATTCCAAGTGATTTACACAATAAGTGCTTTTTAAAAATGACAAACGAAACTGTATGGATAGATTACTAATAATTTCAAAATATCACGACTGAGCTGTCAAAGAAGTGACTATGAAAAGTTTCTGACAAAGGGCTTGAACTGAAGTGTAGGAAATTAGAAAGGACAATTTATTGTGGAGCAGTTTTCAAGAGAGAAAATATAAAACTATAATAAATATATGAAAACATGATTCACTAAGCAGTAAGTTAAAAATAAACAAGTATCATATACACGAAAAGAGTCTTTATATTTGTGTGTGTGTGTGTGTGTGTATACACACACACACACACACACAGAAATAGCATGGATGACCTTTCACGAAGACTAGCCCACCAGCGAATTCTCTGGGTGGGGCAGGCTGCCGTGTAAGGGGCAGGCTGCCGTGTAAGAGGCAGGGATCATGCGTGTGCTCAGCGGTAACTTCTGACAGCGGGGAAACGGCTCTAAGAACTTATCGGAAGTTTGAACTCAATATTTCATAGGTCGAAAATGTGTTATTTATCAAGTCAGATACTTAAAAAGTGCTATATTCAATCTCTTTTTTGTACCTTAATAATACCTCTGGCAGATCTTGCAGCTTTCTGATTACTTTCAGGGGTTGAAGACTTCAGTCTAGAGCAACTTAAAGGCTTTTCCTGCTCAGACCTAACCCGCGGCCCAGGAATGCGCAGCAGGGACATGTGGATGGTCTCGTCTCCCACTTCCCTGCACGTTCCCTCCTTCCTTCTCGCACTGGGCTTCTTCTGGGCATCTTTTCTTCTGTGCTGGGATCACAGGAGACGGACTGGACTGGGTGTAGTAACCCAGCCTTTGCTTCCCAGACTTCAGGGGCACGTGGCAAGCTCTTCAAAGCCTCCCTCACTGAGCTCTGGTCTGGGCGGGGGGCCTTCTGCAGCACATCCAGCACCCAGATGGGGTTTGACGCACCCGTTGCCCTTTCCTGCAGGTACCCCCAATCTTTGAGTGGTTTTCTTGTCCCTTTGCTTGGCTTGAGAGGTGGGGCAAACAAACTGTTCACACTCACAAGGGGAGAAAAGGGAAATAAGCCACGGCTATTTCCCCGAAGATACTGATCCCTCACTCCAAGGAACTTTCCCACTTCAGGGAGCACTTCTAGAAGGCCTAGCCCAGCCTTCATAGGCTGCCTGGAGGGCTGGGGACAGTCTCAGCATGGCTCCCCTCTCTTACTAAGCCTGCAGGGATGCCTGGAACCCCTTGGTGCTTCAGTAGAAGCTGAGGTGCCGCGGAGGGGCGTGCGATGGGGATTAACTTCCTGGTGCTCAGGAGGCTGACGCTTCCAAGCTCATCCTCTGGAAACCGCTTAGCCCTGCTGTGCCCTGGGGTCTCAGTGTGATCTCTGTCCACCTTTGAAGGTCTGCTGAACCCCTCTCAGGGCAGGAATCTTAGTTTGTTTTTACCTCATCTCCATCCTTGCCCCCATAGCCATGGATATCTGTGATAGCACAGGGGGCATGTTTGGTACCCACGGGAGGTGATTCCTCTCATCTATTGTTGTGGGCAGAAATGTGCTCCCAAATTCATGTTGGGGTCCTAACCACCAGTACCTCAGCATATGGCTATTTGGAGATGGCGCCTTTAAAGAGGCAACTGAGGTAAAATGAGGCCATTAAAGTGGGCCCTAATCCCATGACTGGTGTCCTGCTAAGAGGAAGAGATTAGGACACAGACACACACAGGGGGAAGTGAAGACACAGGAGAAGGTGATCATCTCCAAGCCAAGGAAAGAAGTCGCAGAAGAAACCAACCCTGTGGACACAATCTTGGACTTCTAGCCTCCAGAATTGTGAGAAAATAAATTTCTGCAGTTTAAACCGCCCAGTCTGTGGTGCGTGGCTGTGGCAGCCCTAGCAAGCTAACATGTCTGGTTTCCCAGGGTTTCTCGGTCCAGCCTTCCCTGTAACTCTGTTTCTGTTGTGTTTTCTCATCCCACAGCTGCGTCACACACTTGCCCAAGTCTCTTGAATCCGGCTGTAAGCTCTGCGGATCAGAGCTTTAGCCCTTCTCTCTAGGGGCAGAGGGAGTGAGCATCCCAGTTACTTTATACGCCTTAGACAGCAGGGGGCACAGAATCAAAGGCATGAGTCCAGATTGGTGGTACATCTTGGAGATTCTGCTGGATTCTGATGATGGGATGTAAAAGCAGGAAGCCGCCCGAACGTCACTACAAACCTCCTTCTCCCTCAAGGCCAAATGCAATGCTCCCAGTCTCCAGGAATCAGAATTAACGGTGCCGTCCTCTACAAAGCAGGCAACTCCGGTCTGCCTTCTGTGTGGTAAACCTAGTTGTAACACCAAACACTTGCATGGTGCTTACACTTCGTGCCAGACACCATTTAAAGCATTTTAGTAAATTAATGTATTATATGTCATACTTATTATATTTGTATAAATTATAGATATAATATTTCATATAGATAATATAATGTATGCAATACACATTAATATATTAATATATGGTATATGATTACTATTATATCACAAATTAATAATAAATAATAAAACAATTACATAATACAAATATTAAAATGCTATAAATAAATACTATAATATGTTAATATATAATACTATTACTATAAATATTATAACTAACATTTAATATATTGCAATATTAACATGGTATATAACATAATTTACAGGAGCCACTGGAGAGCATCTGAGCCCCAGAGAAGCTGAGTATCTTGCCCAGGGCTGAGCCAGCCTGCAAACCCAGCACACTGGTTTCCAAGTCTGCGCCTTTGAACACCTGCTGCGCCGGCTCCCTCATGTGTGTCTGGGCTTCTACCACCAGGTCTTACGGCCCTTGATGTCAGAGCCCACATCTGACCCATCTTCATGTCCACCCTTCTAGTCTCCCTTTCCTCACTCAACCTTGTGTTTGGTGCCTGAAACACGTTAGAAGCTGAATAAATATTTGCTGAATTATTGACATCTCGTCTCAGTTCACAGACAAGGAAACTAGGACCCAGGAGCAGGGCCCTCAAGTCCAAGGCCAGACCCTAAGCACCCAGACCCTTAGGTATTGCAGGGCTGGCTGGGCCGGGTTCTGAGGAATCTCAACCCCAAAGAGGCGGGACCCTGTATTCATAGAGATGCCCAGGGATTTCCCTTAAGATTCCACCTTCCATTTGTCTTGTCTATATCACATCTCTGACTTTCCCTAAATTAACTGCATGAAATATTCTGGTGATTATAGACAGAAAGGGGTTGCAGAGGGGAAAGAAAACATTGATGGAGCACCCTCCAAGGTCAGGCACCACGCAGTGAGCTCAGATTTGTCACCTCATTTATTTTCAGACCAACTCCCCACGTTAGGCAGCGTTCCTCCCGACATTATCCACATGGGAGCTGAGGCTCACAGTGGTCAGATAGCTTCTCCCAGACCACAGACCTGAGATTCAAACAGGAGTCTGACTTCGAAGGTTGGGGTTTCCCAGCGCACCAGCAGAAGGCTTCTCAGCAACAGGATGACACCCTCGGAGAGCAGAGCAGGGGCTCTGGGGGAGGCTGGGGTTGTGTTTGCCATGAGGCTGTCAGGTGGGAGACCTGGGGTCACTAACCTGGAAAGCCCTGGATAGAGGCCAAAATTCCTCCCCAACTCGGAATCTTGGGAAAGGATCCTTTGTTTCTAGCTTCCCCCTTGTTCTGTGGGGGCAGGATTGCTGTCCCACGAGGAAGCTTTCCAGCTGGGGGAAGTCCTCTCTGGCTGCCCTGAGGTCTACACCATCAGTAATTTTCTTGAAGAGATTGAAATTCAGAAAATCTGCATTGTAGACCTGGCCCTGCCGCTTGCTAGTTGTGTAAATCAACAGGAGCTATTGTCCTCTCTGGCTCTGGGGCCTTGATTTCGTCATCCAGGGAGAAATCCACCCACCACCACCACATGCCACTGCCCTGGACTCCTCCTGGGGCTTAAACCTGAAGCCCCACCATTGCAGGCTCATTCCTTTATCTTGGGGTTCTGGGCCTGCTACAACACAGATCCGTTCCCCAGGAAGGGGCCATACTTCGTGTAAGTTTCAGGTGGTTTGGGGACAGCAGATTTTTTAAAAAATTGAAGTATAGTCAGTTTACAATGTTGTTTTAATTTCTGGTGTACAGTGTAATGTTTCAGTCATACATACACACACACATTATCTATATCGTATATAGTAGTTAGTGTCTGCCAATTCCAAATTCCCTATCTACCCCTCCAACTCCTGCCTTTCCCCCTGGTACCCACTTGTTTGTTTTCTACGTCTGTGAGTCTGTTTCTGTTCTGTAAATAAGTTCATCGAAGGAGCAGCTCCCAGCATCTTTGGGAGGTGATATTCTTGGTGCAAGGTCAGAGAGAAGCTCCTCTGAGCCAAGCGTGCCCCTGAGCGGAACCTCGGGGTGGTGTTGACAGATCTGAGTGTTGGGCACTGTTCCAAGGACTGTGAGCCCCTGAAGGCAGAGCATGTGGGAAGCCTGCAGGGCGGTTCCCTGGGATCCTCCCCTCTCCCCCAGGCAGGATGGGCTTACAGAGGTCTTCTCCAATGGCAGAGTGACCGCTGGAGCCCGGGCATCCCCGACCCCACCCCGACCCTGACCTTCTGGTTCTTGAGGGCCTGCAGAACCAGCTGGGGAGATTAGACCTCTTCTTCCCCAGTCGTCAGAGGAGTCCCACAGGGTCAAGGCTGGGTCACAGAGGTTAGCCATCAGGGTCATCCCTGCTTTCTCACAGTCTTTGGGCTGGGGCGGTTTTTGCCCTTAGGACTGCCATCCAGACAGGCAGCAGCCATGCCCTGGCAGTGTGTTGACGCTCTGCTGTCCCCTGGGGTCTTTCTTGTTGCAGGTCTTTCCTTCTTCCACCTCCCCCCCCCCCCCCGCCAGTCTCACTGACAGCACACAGGTTATGTGAGGGCAGAGCTGCCCAGGGGCTGGCCTGGATTACTGGATTCTCATCATCATTATTTGATTATGTTTATGTTATTACTATTAGCTTACATTTTTACAGTACTTCATGGCTCACCAAGTACTTTGCTATGTGCGATCTCATCAGATTGGGTAGCTCATTAGGAGCCTCCATTCTGGAGATGAGAAAATTGAGATTCAGGGCAGCAGTGTGACACGTCCGTCAGAGAGCTCACGCGGCAGGACGGAGGCTTCCCGGTTTCACACTCGTTCTGCTCAACTGATTCGCTTTCTGCTTCAGGGTTATTAACGGCTCATCCCCGGTCCTCAGTTCTTTCACTTCTGATAGGATTCGCCCCAGTGGCCCCTCTGTCCTGGATCCCTGTGAGAGACACGGCACCTCAGGAGGTGAGGCCCACAGTGCTTCTGAGCCTCATGCCCCTGAGACGAACTCCTTCCACGGTGCTAGGGGTGGCCTGTGGGAGAGATGCACCGAAAGCCCCAGGAAGAGGCGGAGCTGGGGCCCCCTAAGAGTGGAGGGTCAGAGGACTCCTCCTTGTGCCACGAAGGAGGCTTCATTGCCTGTCAGGTTTTCTGACCCAAGAGACGTTCTGCTCTGGCAAATGAAACTTTGTGTCCCAGAGTCTTAGGGTTAGTGGGAGGTGGCCTCTGTGCTGGGTGGTTGGCTTCAGCCTCTCACATGGGTACCCAGGTGCTGACAGAGGCTCACACTGCTCTCTCAGCCAGCTTGGTGGTAGCTGGTACAAACAGTGGCACGTGGCTTTTCCTCCTTCGTCCCTCCTTCCCTTCTTTCCTTCCTCTTAGCTTCCTTCCTCCCACATTCTTCCACAAATACTTAATGAGCCTCTACTATGTTTCAAGCGTCTTCTGGGTCCTGGGGATTTAGCAATGAACTGGGAACTTAAAGAGACCAACCACCTGGTACTTGAAAGGTCTGGTGCGGGCCCTGCGTTCCCTCTGCACCAGAGAACCCCTGAGCACCAGGAATATCGCAGTGCCTGCCAGGGACTGACTGAGTTCAGAGAGCTGGTCTCACCCAAAGGGATTGCACAAAATAATGTCCTTGGAGGGCAGTAACGGAACCCACCAAGTCAGAGGCCCAGCGGCTGCTGCCCTCAAGCAGCAGGCCAGGAGGAAGGTCAGCCACAGAGGCCAGGGGTGACTTTCCTCCAGGGACTCCCGAAGTCGGCTGCAGCCCCCCTCCCTCAGCTGGGCAGTTGGCAGTGGAGTTGACATTGTGTGAGGCGCTGTGAGACTCTGTTCTCAAGGTACGCCTCCCCAGGTCCTCCCTCAGTTCAGCCGTGATCCGCGAATGAGGTAGTTCAGACAATGGAGGTGGAAAGGGGGCTGAGTGGCTGGAGCCGGTTTCATCCTCTGGGTGAGGAGTGATGGGCCAGACCCCTGGCAGATTCCAGGTGACCCACAGAGTCTAAGAATAACTCAGGCAGGAACTGACAGCACTCAACTCACCTAGACGGGATCCAGAAATTCCAGTGTGTAGAGTCTCCTGTTTGCCCAGCATCCCAGGGAGACCAAGGCAACATGTGAAGTGACTGTGGTCACAGTTTCCAACTGAATCAGGCTGAGTCAAAGACAGAACACGCCCTGCAGCAGTGACGATGGCCCCGTGGGCGCCTCCCTCTCTGACTGTGACGGCTAGCTCTCATGCCTGCATCCCTTCCCTCTTCATTCCACAGATACTTGCTGGACGCTCTGAGCTCTGCACTGGAGCCTTGAGGACCTGGTGATGGACAGTCTGAGGCATCTGCCCCCAAGGAACTCTTGGTGTAGAAGCAGGGATAAGACTTTCAGGAAGTCTTGTTCCCACTGAACATCTGTGGGATGCTCCCCTCTGTGGTCTTCCCCAGGGTCATGGGGGGCACACCCAGACCCTAATAAGAAGGGTCTCAGAATCCAACAGGCGAGGCCAGACGTGAACACAGGCGTGACAGATGTCCTGTCAAAGAGGCGCTCCACTACAGGGAGCCAGTGACGGGTCCCATCTGGGCAGTTTTCTCAGAGGACAGTGGCAGAAGTGCATAGAAGTAGGGGATAAAGTATGTCCTAAGCAGAGGGTGCATGTAAGCCCAGGGGTGGTAACAATTGGATGTGGCTGCTGGTGTCCATAAGGCACCGGGAGACGAACCTGGGGAGGTGGAAGTTGCCAAAGTATGAAGGACTCAGGCACCGTTTGGAGGGACTTGGGTTTTTTTCCTGGTAGGGGTAAGAGGGAGTTACTGAAAGTTTTAAATAGGTTTAGACTTACATTTCAGTCAGCGGGGAGGGTTCGAGGATAGAGTGCAGCAGAACTGGGAGGAGGAGGCCTGGGCGCATCTTAGATGTAGGGTGAGGAAGGAGGAGTTGCTAGGAGGGCTCTCAGTCCTGGGTCTTGGGGCCAATTAGTGAGGGAACTGAGGGGGCCTGCGGGGGGTAGTGACGGTGACAGGGATGGTGGCAGTGACGGTGTGCTGTCAACCGTGGAACACGGTATATACACCATCAGCGGGTTAGGATAAAGAATGGGTGGCTGGGAGGAAGGAGAGCGGCCTGCACATGGCAGCAGTGGCGGGGGTGGCGTCCTTATGGTGGAGGACATTTAAGGAGTGAGAGGGTCTGTGGACTTTGAGGCAGAGGATGAGGAGGGGGGAGTAGGAGGAGGTTCTAGAGACTGAACTCCCCGGATGGAGCAATCTGCAGTTCTAGGACAGAGGCAGTCATGGTCCCAGATCACTCTTTGGATTTTGGTGGAAGAGACTGGCACAAAGGCCCCAGGGAATTTTTGGTCATTTCGTCATTAAGCTGGAGACTTCAAGCACCGGGTAAATTGCTCAGACTCCTGCAGCCTGACTCAGTCATGCTCCACCTGTCTGCCAGAGCTGGGAGCATGACTGAGAAGACTAGGAGAAGTCTTGGCCCTGCGGGGGCTGGGAGCCCAGACTGCGGGGGGGGGGGGGGGGGGAGCATGCGTGGCCGGATCGCAAGCTGGAGGAGGAGGGGGTGGAGGGGCGGCTCCAACCTAGAATCGCAAATCCCGGTTGCTCAGCTATATGGGGGGTCTTTCTTCTTTGTTACAAGTGAAATTCACTTCCTACCTGATTATTATTTTTTATTTGTCAACAGTCACCACTACTTGAAGCAAAGTGACACATAGCAGTGAAAAGACAACTCTATTTGTCACTCATTTCCCGGCTCTGTGGATTTCTTTCTTTCCTTCTGTCTTTTCCTCTTTCCTTCCCTCGTTCTTCTCTCCCTTTCTCTCTTCCTTCCCCATTTACCCCGGTTTCCCTTGTCCCCAGTCTGGAACTAGGCCCCAGGTTTACAGTCAATTAAGTTTCTTCAGGCCCCGGGTGTGAACATAATCAGCTGAGCTTTGAGATCTCCAGAGAGAAGGTGGTGTCTTTGGGAGGAGAGGATCTTTTTTCCCAAATGTGAGCGCAGGGCCAGCCTCTGGAGCAGTCATTTCAATTCAATAAACACTAGGTTCCTTCTGTGCGCCAGCCATGGGGCGAGGCAGCCCACCCTCAGTCCCCAGCTGGGGTCAACAGGAAGGAGCCATGAGGATGCTCAGGCCTCTGGCTCTGAGACTGACTCTTGTCTGGGCCCCAAGGTCCCCTTCCTTCAAATTAACTCTGTTCGGTACACCTCCCAGGGCCCCCAAGGCTTTAGGAATTTAACAGAAAGATAACATACAGTTCCAGCTTTCAAGGGGTTCATGATCTTGCGGGTAAGTGGCATTCATACATGGAGCAGGGTAACGCTGAGCAGGGTGTGATCAAACATCTAAGAGGGAGAGTCTGCCAGGGAGGGCTGCTGGGGACCAGGCAGGCAGGGAGGTGGCATCTGAGCTGCAGATGGAGGAGGAGGGTGGGGTTCCCAGCCCCAGGAGCAGTGGGACTGTGTGTAACTCTCTCCCTGGGTCCCCAGCACCAAGCACAGTACTGGGTGCTTAGTAGAAACTCAAAACATCTACAAAATTGAGTAGAAGCCTCAGGTGCCATCAGTGTGAAGCCTTCTCTGACACTGTCAGTGAGTTCAGTACCTCTGTGCCAAGTTAGACATTTTATTATCCAAGTAACGTGTACTCATTACAGGAAAATTAGGAAATGTCAGTAAGCAAAAGGGAAAAAGAAATGCTCATGATCCCAAACCCAGAAGTACACACTGTGACATTTTAACACACATCCATCCAGATTTTTTTTTCTGTTTATATACATGTGTTGACTGAAATAAAATGCACAGCCTAAAGCTGAGAGTTATGTTTTGTTCGGCAGACTCCCTGAGGACTTGAGCCTGGGACACCACCTCTCAGATCACTCTAAGAGGCTTTTCCAAAGTGGCAAGGTAGGAGCCAGGATATATAGCAGTTTTTGCAACAAAGACCAGGTAGTCAGAACGTCAAAGGATTACTGTTAATTAGAGAAAACCAGGTATCTCAAGTTAAGGAATTTAGCACTTTTCTATGTGTGGGAAGGTGCAAAGGTCTGGGCTCACTGGAATCACTCCTTTGATGTGCACCTAGCATCTAGGGCCAGGGTCCTGCTCTTCCACATCCTGAGTTCCCCCAGGGGGCACTGCTGGGGGTGGCCACAGAGGCCCGGCTACCTGCTTGTCTGCATCCTGAGTTCCCCCCCGCTCACTGTCGGGGATGGCAGTAGCGGCCACAGCATCCTTTGTTTGCTGATGTGGCTGGCAGTATTTTCCATTCACATATGTATTATGTATAAATATATAAGTATATCTGGAGAGACTTACATAAATGGAATCATCATACTGTTTATGCTGTTGTGACTTGCTATCAACTTTTTTTAAAAAAATCTCTAGTCCACTTTGTGTAAGCTTTGGTCCCTATTCATCAGTCTGCTTCTATTACAGCTCTAAGGGACAGCTCTCAGTGCGCAGGGCTGGTGGCTTCCTCATCTCTGCCTCTCCACTACCTAGCACAGGCCCAGCTTCCTACAGGTCCTCAGTGTAAGCTGGGGAACTAAAAGAATTACCTGCTGAAGACATTCCATTGATGCTGGTAAACACAGGCAGATTAAGCAGCCGTGAGGGACAGCCCAGCTCCCCGGTGAGCCGTCTGCTACACACCTTCACCAGACACGTGCTTTGCCTCTGTGTGACAGATCCCTGCCGCTCCGCAGCCAGCCTCTCCCTGCTGTCTGCTCTCAGCTTCCAGCCTCCCTCCCCAGCTGGGAAAACAAGATGGCTCAGTGCGTGTCTTTCCAGGAGCCTCCTTGGCTATTTTTACTCGTCTGAGTCCCCACCCCGGAAATTTACTTACTCTTCAAGAGGAGGAGCCTTCCTTTCTCTGGTTACTCACTCTGGAGGCTCCCACGGCATCCCCGCCTCCAGGCTCCAGCTATGGAGATGCTCCCCGTGGTGGAGATAACACTGCAGCTGGCCAAGAGCCCCAGGAGGCGTGAGCTCTTGGGTCAGGAATCCATGAGCAGGTGGAGCCAGGCTGGCACGGAACCTGGAGGTGAGGCTCCTCCAGGAAGTGCTACGTGCACTTGCGGGCCCCAGGCTGCTGCATGAGTCAGTCTTTCGTGTACCTGCCTTCACCCATGTCTCTGGCATTCATTCCTTGGAGGCGGTGGTGCCTAGGCAGGAAAGAGGACTGCTCTGTGGGTTGAGACCAGAGCTGCTAGAGGGCTCTTCTGCCCAGCATTCCTATCTCTAGGGGCAAGAAGGAAGCCCCACTTAAAGGCCATGTTGCTCCATCTTTTCAGAAGAGGAGCATTTATGGTCTGCTTATGTGCACATTTTTTATTGAGATACAATTGACATGTAACATTATGTAAGTTTAAGGTGTACAAAGTGTCGACTTGATACATGTGTATATTGCAACATGATGACCACTGTACCTCTAGCTAATACCTCTATCACATCACTTAATTGTCATTACTATTATTTTTTGTGCTGAAAACTTTGAAGATCTAGTCTCTTAGCAACTATAAAGTATATAATACAGTCAACTATATCACTATGTTGTTGACTGTAATCACTATGCTGTGCGTTAGATCTCCACGACTTACTCATCTTCTTCTTGCAAGTTTGTGTCCCTTAGCATCTCCCCAACCACCCCCACCCCTCACCCCCTAGTAATTACCATTTTACTCTCTGTTTCTGTGAGGTTAGTGTTTTTAGATTTCACACGTAAGTGACATTTTAAGGTATTTGTCTTTCTCTTTTGACATCTCGCTTAGTATAATGCCCTCAAGATTCATCCATGGCGTCTCAGATGGAAATATATATTTACACCAGATTTTCGTTATTCACTCATCTGTTGATGGATACTTGGGTTGTTTCCATTTCTTGGCTATTGTGAATAATTCTCTAAGAAACAGATATGTTTCTGATACCGTTTTCATGTCCTTTGGCTACGTACCCAGACATGAGATTGCTGGAGAACATGGCAGTTCTGTTTTTGAGGAACCTCTATACCATTTTCCATGCTGGCAGAAGCAATTTATATTCCCACCAACAGTGCACAAAGTTTCCCTTTCCTCCACTTCCTTGTCCTTGTTCTTCTGTTTTTGATAATAGCCATTCTAACAGGTGTGAGGTGATAGCTTATTATGGTTTTGATTTACGTTTCCCTGATGGATATTGATTTTGAACATCTTTTCATGAATCTGTTGGCCATTTAGATTTTTTTCTTTGGGAAAACGCCTATCCAGTTGCTCCGCTTATTTTTAGTCAGAATTTGTTACTGAGTTGTATGAATTTTTTTTAAATATTTTGAATATTAACCCCTTACCCAACACATGGTTTGCAAGTATTTTCTTCTATTTTGTAGTTTGCCTTTCCATTTTGTTGTGCAGAAGCTTTTGAGTTTGATGTAGTCCCTCTTGTTGCTTGTGCGCTGGTGTCACATCCAAAAAATTACTGACAAGACCAGTGCCAAGGAGCTTCTTGCCTATGTTTCCTTCTAGGAGTTTTATGACATCAAGTCTTATGTCTGAGTAAGTCTCTAATCCATTCTGAGATAATATTTGTGGGTGCTGTAAGACAGAGGCCCCGTTTCACTTTCCTGCATGTGCTTATCCAGTTTCCCCAACACCATCTTTCTGTTTTGATCCCCTGGGGACTCTTGGCCTGCCGCCCACTTCCCTGCCAGGATGCAGAAAGACTGCGCTAAAGAACACCGTGATTTGTTTCCTTTTTTTTTGGTTGAGGTACAGTTGATTTACAATGTTGTGTTAGTTTCCGGTGTACAGCAGAGCGATTCAGTCTTATATATATATGTATATGTATATATATAGTCTTCTTTTAAATTTTATTTTTATTGATGTGTAGTTGACTTACATTGTTAGTTTCAGGTATACAGCAAAGCAATTCAGTTATACATATACATACAGATACATATTTTTATACTTTTCAGATTCTTTTCCATTATATGTTATTTATTTAAAAAATTTTTTATTGAGTTATAGTCATTTTACAATGTTGTGTCAAATTCCAGTGTAGAGCACAATTTTTCAGTTATACACCAACATACATATATTCATGTCACATTTTTTTTTTCACTGTGAGCTACCACAAGATCTTGTATATGTTTCCCTGTGCTATACAGTATAATCTTGTTTATCTATTCTATATTTTGAAATCCCAGTCTGTCCCTTCCCACCCCTCGCCCCCTTGGCAACCACAAGTTTGTGTTCTATGTCTATGAGTCTGTTTCTGTTTTGCATTTATGTTCTTTTTTTTTTTTTTAGATTCCGCATATGAGCGATCTCATATGGTATTTTTCTTTCTCTTTCTGGCTTACTTCACTTAGAATGACATTCTCCAGGAGCATCCATGTTGCTGCAAATGGCATTATGTTGTCGGTTTTTATGGCTGAGTAGTATTCCATTGTATAAATATACCACTCTTCTTTATCCAGTAATCTGTCAATGGACATTTAGGCTGTTTCCATGTCTTGGCTATTGTACATACTGCTGCTATGAACATTGGTGTGCAGGTGTCATTTTGAAGTAGAGTTCCTTCTGGATATATGCCCAGGAGCGGGATTCCTGGGTCATATGGAAAGTCTATTCCTAGTCTTTAGAGGAATCTCCATACTGTTTTCCACAGTGGCTGCACCAAACTGCATTCCTACCAGCGTGTAGGAGGGTTCCCTTTTCTCCACAGCCTCTCCAGCATTTGTCATTTGTGGTCCATTATATGTTATTATAAAAAATTGAATTTAGTTCCCAGGGTTATACAGTAGCTGCTTGTTGTTTATCTATTTTATATATAGTGATGTGTGTCTGCTAATTCCCAACCCTAATTTATCCCTCCCCCGCCCCCTCCCCTTTGGAAATCATAGTTTATTTTCTATGTCTGTGAGTCTATTTTTAGTTTGTAAATAAAATTTGTATATTTTAAAAAAATTCCACATATAAGTAATACCATATGATAAATATCTTTCTCTGTCTGATTTACTTTACTTAATATGATAATCTCTGGATCCATCCATGTTGCTGCAAATGGCATTATTTCATTCCTTTTTATGGCTGAGTAATATTCACACACACACACTACATCTTCTTTATCCATTCATCTGTTGATGAACATTTAAGCTGTTCCCATGTCTTGCCTGTTGTAAATAGTGCTGCTATGAACATTGGGGTGCATGTGTCTTTTCAAATTAGAGTTTTCTCCAGATACATGCCCAGGAGTGGGATTGCTGGATCATATGGTAAGTCCACTTTTAGGTTTTTAAGGAAACTATACCGTCCTCTGTAGCAGCCACACAAATCTACATTCCACAGCAGTGTAGGAGGGTTCCATTTTCTCCACAACCTCTCCAGCATTTACTCTTTGTAGACTTTTTAATGGTGGCCATTTTTACTCATGTGAGGTGATACCTCATTGTAGTTCTGATTTGCTTTTCTCTAATCGTTAGCCACATTGAGCATCTTTTCATGTGCCTGTTGGCCATCTGTTTGTCTTCTTTGCAGAAATGTCTGTTTAGGTCTTCTGCCCATTTTTTAATTGGGTTGTTTGTATTTTTTTGATATTAAGCTGTATGAGCTGTTTGTGTATTTTGGAAATTAGTCCCTTGTCAGTTGCATCATTTTCTCCCATGTTGTAGGTTGTCTTTTTGTTTTGTTTATAGTATCCTTTGCTTTGAGCATTGTGATTTGAGGAACAAATATGAGATCTGAGCCCAAAGAGCTGGGGTTGAAGCCTGGAACCTTCTCTAATCTGTGTGACCTTTGTCAAGTTGCTTGACCTCTCTGAGCATTTATTCTCTCTTCAAAGAACAGGGGTAATAACCCTCCTGTTCTGCCCACTAGGGTTGTTACAAAGATTCAAATAAAAGCATGAATGCAAAAACACCTTATAAACAGTAAAATACCCTCCAAAGGGGAGAGTATTAGATGCCCCTTTTTTCTTGAGAAGAGGTACAGTAGTGCCTTGACAATTCAAGCAGGCCCAGAGTGGTGGCAACCTGTCCGTCTTACTCTGTGGCATTTGTCAAGCCCACATCCAGGAAATAGGAACCTGGGAGCCGTGAGGCTGGAAGAGGGGCCTGGGAATGCCCCAGCTACAATCCTAACGTCTCTGGGTTTCCAGTGGTCACCGATTACCATTAATAAAGACAATAGCAATAATGACAGAATAAAAAGGGTTAATAATTACTGAGCGCTTCCTGCGTGCCAGGCCTGGCGCTAAGGGCTTTAGCGCATTGTCTCAAAAAATCCTCATATAACCCTGTGAGATGGGCACTGCCATTACTCCGATTTTATGAATGAGGAAACACGTTCAGAGAGATCACACATTTAGTAAGCGGCAGGGCTGGGACGTGAGCCCAGGCAGCATCTTTGTTTACTTTTGAGCACCGTCTCTGTCATCTCTTAAGTTGAGTTTCACTTTGGCCAAAGACATCCTGTCAAACACAAATGTGTGAATCTTCAATTCCAAATATCAATTGAGATAATTTTAATAAATTTGATCTCATTTTCAGTAATGAAACCCATGTTCTGAAACTTGAAGCTATTTTTTTTTAAATTGAACTTAGTTGGTGTGCAAATTGCGTTACAGGTGTACCATAGAGCAAGCCAAAATTTTTAAAGGTTATACTCTGTTATAGCGATCATAAAATATTGGCTATATTTCCTGTGGTGTACAATATATCCTTGCAGCTTATTTTGTACATAATATTTTGCACACTTAATCCCCTACCCCTATACTGAGAAGGAGAGAGAGATGAAACTTGAAGATTCTTTTAAAACCTAGGTGTATGTATTAGCTCCCCATCGATGCTGTGATAAATTACCATAAACTCAGGGACTTAAAACAAGTTTGGTCAGTCAGAAGTCCAACGAGGATCTTTCCAGGTTAACACGAAGGTGCTGGCAGAGCTGCGTTCTTCCTAGAGGCTCTAAGGAGACCCCTTTTCCATGCTGTTTCCAGCTTTTAGAGGCTGCTCCAATTCCTTGGCTTGGGGCCATTTTCAAAGTGCTTCACTCCAACCTCTGCTGCTGTTGTCACATCTCTTCCCTCCAGCATTGACCCTCTTGCCTCCCTCTTAAAAAAGATTAAGTGAGCCCGCTTGGATAATCCAAGACAGTCTCTCCATCTCAAAATCTTTAAGCTAATCACATCTGCAAAGTCCTTTCTGTTGTAGACGGTAACACAGTCCCAGGCTCTGGGGAGCGGGATGTAGCCATATTTGGGGGGAGAGGTATTCTGTTCACTACAGTGTGTGCAGCAAGGCAATAGTGAACAGTAAAAATAAGACAATTTCCTTCCCAATGTTAAACTCCAAAATTAGCACGTAATGGATGAGGGCAGCCCTCAGCAAAGTCCACCCACAGAGGAGTTTCCCAGGCTAAGGTCTAGCAGAGGGAGGGCTGAGCTACAAAGGAGCCCAGAGGAAAGGCAGCCAGGTAGCAGATGTTTTCAGCATTACCCTAATCTGTCTAGCGCAGAAGACGTTCAGATGACTGATGGGAACATCTAGTTTTGTTCACCATCCAAACCTGAGGCCATTATGCAATCTCAACTCACCAAGCATCTCCAGATTATGACTGGACTTCTTTGAGAAGTTTTCCTGCAGGAAGAGAATGTACCCATCACGCCAACATTTGATACTCATGTTTCTCTTTGTGAATTGACGTCATCAGTCTCCCGTGAGTGAGCTGCAGTGACTCAGCACCACCAGGACTGATAAACTCAAAAGCATGGACAAGGCTGACTTTCTGGGCCAAGGGAATGTCATCAAGGGAGTGCCACCCTTGATGCCACCCTGGAGAGAGTTCTGGGCCTGCCAGATGGCCCAGCCCTGGTGATGCAGGACACTGCCTTTCAGATACAGGTACTTGATTCCTGGTTAGTTAGAGCAGCTAGCAGTAAGGATGACTTACAGCTTTTCTAAACATGAGATTCGGACAATGATTCACCATGTTTACTACTATTTTCACCCCAACTTCAGTAGCATTTTTAACAAGGAAGTTATATAAAATAAAGCTTGCTAGAAAAAAATCAAACAAGAAGAAATAAAATATTCAAGAGGCATGGTGTTGCGATGGAGAGCGGGCTCATAGCAGGATCCGAGTTCCTGCTCTGGTTCTAAGTCCCTGTGTGATCTGGGACAAGCCTCTTTCCATCTCTGAGCCTCAGTTTTCTCATCTGCAAAATAAGGGACGTGGCTTCAATCAGTGATTCCCGACTGCACATCAAAACCACCAGTGAACTTTTGGAAACTGTCAGTGCCCAGGCCTCAGTGGGGTTGAGAACCACTGTCTCTGAATGATGGCCAAAGTCCTTTCCACATTGTCTATTGTATATTCCATGAAAGGTCTGGAATTGGTCAGTGAAAATCTGGGTTCAGATTTATTGGAGGCACTCATCCTCCTTACCGAATAGCAAATGAAACTGAACAAGGAAAAGAGAATTGAGTGTCAACTACCTACAAAGCACTAAACTAGACCCTTTAGAGGTCCCTGCACTCAGACCTTACTGTGAATCGGCTATGTGGACACATACCCAACTAATGTCAAGAAAAAGAGGGATGGACATGTTCATTTTAGAATTCATCACACCCTGTATTAAATGAATAATTCCTTTAATTTCTGTTGGGCCTCTTTTTCCAGAAATTCAGATCCTTTCTTATATTTCTCAGCAATGGGGGGTGAGCTGGATCCCCTGATGCACAGAGCTCTCACAGCCAAAGCACCCTCCCTGGTTCCCCACCTGGTGGTCTTTATTGAGCATTTAGAAGTGGCAACTCATCAGGTTTCACTTTTAATATTCATTAAGTGCTTATTATGTGCCAGGCACTATTCCAAGAGTTTTATGGATGTTAACTCACTCAGTCTGCAAAGGAGCCTATGAGATAAACCTATTACCTTTACCACATCACAGATGAGGACAGTGATACAGAGAGCCCATGTCACTTGTCCCAGGACACATGGCTTGCAAGCCGGGAGCTGGGGCTGGGGACTGGTCCTGGATCTCACGCTCCCATAAGTGGAGTCTGTGCCCTTCATGGAATGTTCTATGTCTGCCAAAAAGAATGCCTCCAAAGGATGAAGAACAGCTTGGGAAACGTTTATGTTAAAATGTTAGTAAGATAAACGTATAAAAAAACATTTAGTAAGGTAAGCGAATAAAAAAGTTAGTAAGATAAACGTATAAAAAAAACTTCATCAAAGACTGTGAAGAGCCCAAACAAAACACAAATCACTAAAAAATATACATATACATAGTGGAAAAGACTGGAATGAAATTTTAAAAAGAGACTGGAAGGAAAGTAACAAAACATTAAGAATACTCAGAGGATGGGATCACAATTGAATTTAAGATTCTTCCTGTTTGTATTTTTTCATAATGACAAGGCTTTCTTATAATCTCATCCCCCACGAACAAGTAAGTTGTATTACTATGTTTTTCTGTCAGAAAGCATTGGGGCTAAGCTCTGATAGTGCAAAAAATAGTTTTGGTTTCAAAAACTGGCAGATCAGTCATTTGAAATTTAAAAAGTATTTTCTCATGGCTACGAGAGAATCCATAATGAGAAGTTTTTTTTATTAAACTCGCATTTTGAACTAAGTCCCTGACACAGTTCTAAGAACACTATAATTCCTTATTTAGTGAGCTAGGAATTGTTTTAGCCCCATTTTACAGTGATGATGAAATCACTTGCCTGAATTTGCAAGCCAGCCCACGTCCCTGTCCAGCTTAGGGCTGCGGTATACTGTATGTTTCTCCCTGTCTTACTTCCTGCCGCTGCAGCTTTCCTTGTGAACAGGCCATATTGGCTACCTTTCTGGCTAAACAGATGTTGGGGACTTTCCTGGGGCCCTAACTTGCCCTCAGAATACTATTGGTAGGGAAAAAAGCTTTGGATCCCATCTCGGGCTTGCAAACCCTGTGTGTCCCTGCTCCCTTCCCCCCAACAGCCCCATCAGCAGGTCATTTACACAAAAACCATCTTCACGGGCTGGACACTCTTTCCTTAGGGTGACCAGAACTGATGCCTCACATCTGGCAGTTTCCACCTGAGTCTAGTTCTCCTGCTCCATCCTCAGCATACACCTGGGCCCTGCCATCTCACCTTGGGCAGGCCAAAGGTGCCTTCTTCAGGACCACATGTGGAGAGAGAAGCCATTCCTAGACTTATTCTTCCCTTTCAGAGGGAATGTTGGTGCTGAACCCTTGCTATATGTATGTTCTTTTGGTAGGTCAAGTTCAAGTAAGGACAGAAGCCCAACCACGGGCCATCGGCACTAGCCCTGCCTAAAACAGCATCTCGAGATAGCAAGCATTCTCAGTCCAGCCTATGGCATCAGCTAAGAATGAAAAAGTCGCATTAGATCATATAGATTAGCTTGGGCTTGGCATTACATTTTGAATCTCTATCCTTATTCCCAAAAGGTCCATTTACTTCCCATGTTGGGAATTTCCCCCTCCATTTCCCATGCCAAAGAGAAGAGAGAACTTCTCTTCATCCCAGAGGTCTAGAACCCTACTGACCGAGCTTAGGAAATAGGGAGCATAGCAGAGCTGCCTGTGGGATTGACTGTCACTGTGTGCAATCAGCCAAGCTCCTTCACTATCTTAGAGGCCAGCAATTCTCAGGGGATCTTCCTGTGGGTTAATACTCGACATGCTTATGGAGGGAGGATTGGGTCCCTGGGATGTGAGTGGAGGGTAGTCACCTGTGCCCCTTGGGAAAGAAGCTATCAGCACATGGTCCGCATCATCTGATGCCAGGTCAGAGCTGAACCTGTATAAAAGGCAGGAGATTCTGACAGCACCTCAGTCCACCTGCCTCCTGGGTGATCTGCTCCAGTGCCTGAACCAGGTAAGGTGCATCTCAAGGAGCAGGAGGGACTCTTGGTGCTGGGGTTGCAGCAGAGAGAAGCTGATGACCATACTGAAGAAAGACAAGGAGAAATGTGGATTTGGCAGGCAGGGCTCTGCTGGAACGGGAGGGAGAATTGGGGGAAGGGAAAAAAAGATTGTCAACTTTTTTGAAATTGCAAAAATAATCATTTGAAATTATGGAGTTCCTAGGTTGAAACATTTTGCCTATTTCTTGTAACTCATTTGGGGAGACTGGGTTTTAAAAATCCGATCATCAGAAAGAAGAAATCTTGTGAGTTCAGGGTTCAGTTTCAAACGTAAGGAAGTTATCTTGGGCTAGTTAAACTTAAAACTTCTGTATTTTCTTCCAGTTTCATTCAGCTCCCGCTGAGATGTCCTGCCAGCAAAGCCAGCAGCAGTGCCAGCCCCCTCCCAAGTGTCCCCCAAAATGTCCCCCGAAGTGTACTCCTAAGTGCCCCCCCAAGTGCACCAAGAGCCCTGCCCCTAAGTGCCCCCCCAAGTGCCCCCCAGTCTCTTCCTGCTGTGGCTCCAGTTCTGGGGGCTGCTGTGGCTCTGGGGGTGGCGGCTGCAGCCTGAGCCACCACAAGCTTCGCCGATCTCTTCGACGCCGACACCAGAGTTCTGGCTGCTGTGGTAGTGGTAGTGGCTCTGGCTGTTGCTCTGGGGGATCCAGCTTGTGCTCTGTGGGCTCCAGCTGCTGCTCCGGGGGCTCCAGCTCGTGCTCTGGGGGCTCCAGCTCCTGCTCTGGGGGCTCTGGCTGCTGCTCCGGCTGCTGACCTGGGCCATGAGGACCACCGAGGAGCAACACTGCAGGAGCCCAAGTCCCCGCGACCCGCCCAGCCTGAGACATCTCTTCTCCTGGTTTGGGACAGCAGAAGAGAATGCAAGGGCCTCTGAGATGCTTTGAGTTTCCGTCTTCTTCCTGCCCGTGTTCGTTCCGCTGTGAGGGCTAGCGGTCTGGTCTCTCGTGTTCACTGGCCCGATTCCCCTCAGATACAGTTCTTTGGGGGACTTGGTGTCGGAGTTGGGTTATGAAGCTATTTTCTCTGTAACAATAAAGTCTTTTATTCCTGATGTCACTGCCCCCTGAGGATTTTGTTCACCTCTCTCACTCCTCACCCCCTGCATCAAGCCGTCCTCCCTTCCCTTCTCTTAAATGCAAGCGAACACTTAAAAATTCAGTTTGGGAAACAGGTTTCAGCACTGAAGGTACTTAGACTTCTGGGAAACATTATTCCCTTTTATGATCTGAAGGTGGGAACTTTATGTTTGAAGGAAAGAATCATGTCCAAGACCTTTACTCTGATACGAGATTCGTATGAGAAGTGTTGGGAGCAGGTTTTCCGAGAGGAGATGGTGGTACCTAGAAAGGTCACAGTGAGATGGCTCACAGAACATTTCCTTCAAGCATGGGTGATAGTTTAAAAAAGACTTTATTTCCTAATTTTGGGCAATAAGATCACCTAAAGTGCTCATTCTGGGCTCCAATGAATGAACACCTTTACTTTTCTGGTTATTGTAATCCCAGGTACTTCCATCATATGACTAGAGAGCAGAGCTGGTGGAGGGTTACTTCCTGGGAGAGTGAGGTTAGGAGGCAGGATGGAATGTCTGAACCCATTTCCCCTGGCTCCTGGAAGCCCAAGTTTGGGTCTGAAAGTCCTTCCTCTACCAAAGACTCTCTCCTTGTGGTGTGTGTGGTGGTGGTGGCAGGGGGTGGGGGTGGGGTGGAATAGAAGGGGGAGCTGGGGGGTTCGGTCACTGTGCTGGGTTTTCTATTTCCTTTAGGAATAGACTGATTCCTTCAGGAAAGACTCACAAATGATCATTCTGAATCAGCCTTTTATGTACAAGATGAACAATTAGCCCTTCCTTTGATAACATTTAACAGTGACGGGCAAGTCAGTTAATATACGAGGCTAGAGCAGGTCCATATAACGAGCACATACTTGCCTCTGTCATCTCCCAGAGGAGATCCTGTCCCCATCTTGACACTTAAATTACTTCCTTCTCTCTTCTAATACTGACCTCACCTCTTGAATGTCTCATCTGTACTCACCAACAGGCTGCCCCAGGTACATGCAACTGGGTAATCGGGTTCTAAAGCCATCTTAAACGAAACTGGCATCTTTTGTGACCCACCTTTTCTTGTCTGCTCCCTCATGCCACTCCCAGCTCACTCACTCCCAAACCTAAGTCTCATCATCAATTTTTGAATTTTTAGTCTTGGGTTTCTCTTTTATCTCACATTCACGGGCAGTTGCATTGATTAAGAAACAGTTTTGAAACCAGTTGACTGCCAAAGTCTCTCCCAATTGTTAAAAGTTAGTTGTTCTAAAGGTACCATTTTCATGGACACTTTGGACCTCAGGAAAGGACTCCTTTCCTCCCTCCCTTCATCCTTCCCTCCCTCCCTCCTTCCCTCTCTCCCTTTCTTTGCCCCCTACCTCCCTTCTTTTCCTTCTTTTCTTTTTCTTCCTTCCTTCCTTCCTTCCTTCCTTCCTTCCTTCCTTCTTTCTTTCTTTCTTCCTTCCTTCCTTCCTTCCTTCCTTCCTTCCTTCCTTTCTTTCTTTCTTTCTTTCTTTCTTTCTTTCTTTCTTTCTTCTTTCTTTCTTTCTTCTTTCTTTCTTTCTTTCTTTCTTTTCTTTCTTTCTCTCTCTTTCTCTCTCTCTCCCCCCCTCCCTCCTTCCCTCCCTCCCTCCCTTCCTTCCTTCCTTCCCTCCCTTTACATTGGGTGGTGGACCCAGGGAGAACTAATTTTCAAAGAAAATTTGGGGTGGAGTGAGGATCAGAGCATCCCGCAGGGTGGCTTTGTTGGACGAGCACTCTGCACAAGCTTTTTTTTCTTTCTAGGCCCACCAGGGCTGTATGGAGATATGGTAACCTGACTATATTCACAGCTTTTCTGGTCTTAACAGTTCCACCACTTTGACTGGGTTTTTCTTCTTGTCTCCAGTGACAGACAGAAATTGCCAAAGGAATTCCCATAGGGGCATCTCCTCCATCATCTTCACTCAAACCCAATCTGGATAAAACCTAACAGGCTTTTCACACAGTCCACCACCCTGCCCTGAGGGACTAAGGACCAAGAGCCAAAGAGATGCGAACCAAGATAACAAGTGGACTACAAACTACCACCTAGATGACTGCACTGGGATTCACATGTGAACAGGGGAGCAGGGTGTGTGTGTGTGCGCGTGTTTGTGTAAGGGCAAAGAGAACAAGTCCCAGGAAAGGGTCCAGACCTCCTCTCACTGGAGCCCCTGTGCCTTGTCTTGGCACATACACAGCCCTCCCAGCTGTGAATAGGGTCCTGTTTGGAAAGTAAACAGGCCTCGGCAATCCTGGCACCTCTGTGAGGTGACTTGAATATCCACGTGCACCACCTACGGTGCTACCTGAGTGATGAATGTCTCTGGGATGTGAGTGTCAGCTGAGTGTCAGTCTATTGGGAAATGCGCCCCTCCCAAGAGCCAGCGCCTAATTAGCATCTATAAAAGGTTCTGTGGCTGGACACTGCTCAGTCCACTACTGCCTAGCAGGTGGCCCATTCCAGTTGGAAAACTGATTGAATCTTCCAGTGAAGCCAGGGTCTGGTAAGTCTCCAAGTGGAACAGCGAGGGAGGAGGTTGGGGAGAGGCGAAGGCAGAAGGGAGGAGAAGGCAGAACATAGCCAGCAGGCAGATGCAGAAGGAGAGCCCTGCAAAGTGCCTTCAGCTTCAAGTGAGCTGGCCCTTCCTGGTGTCAGTGAGGACATGGAGGCCAAAGTCGGGGTGGGCAGGTTGACTTTGTAAGGTTACCCAGCAAGTCTATAGCAGAGATGTGACTGGAACCCAGGTGTTTGGTCCCCTGGACGGGGATGTATTTCCACCCTCTGCATCACTCTCCTTTTTCTTCTGGGTGTGGGGAATGAGAGGCATAGGCAGGAAAGATGCTTCTGGCATTTGTGGAACCTTTAGACCCAGGTGGCTGGGACAGATGGACACGTGTGATTGGGGTATTTTTCTAACTAAGGTTGTGTTTACTCAGTGCTAATAACTAGGCAAATACCACCTGAAGGTCTATGGCCACAGTGTAGTGGGGAAGGGAAAAGAGCCAGGAGGAGATTTTGGACTGGAT